>NC_083774.1:36249555-36524555 GCF_963514075.1 Conger conger | reverse complement strand
AGTGAGCCTTTTTCAATGATCTGACTTTTTCATGAGTCAAGCTGGACGACAGTGGTCTTGTAACAATGTTTTAACACAAATCTTATCTATTGTACCTTTAATAATTCGAATGGCGATTCCCCATACAAGACTGAGGTCAGTGCTTGGATCGGTGTCTGAAAGCGGCCCTATAGCCGGCCTTGCAGTAATGGACGGGGGGAGTGTAAAAGCGGCCCTACAGCCGGCCCTGCAGTAGATGGGAGGACGGGGGGAGTGTGACCCGCTTCGTTTCCGCCCCGCAGCCAGCCAGGAGGACGCCGTGCACGTGGTTCTGGACCGGCACCTGATCACGGGTCAGAACCTGCAGTCCACCTCGGCCGCCGTCAACAACCTGATCCTGCTCTGCAGCGGCCGGTAATGCCGCGCCCCCGCCGGTTTAGGAGCCGCCCCTGCACTCGGCCGGCCCGCTCCGCGTCCTGAAACCGCCCGCTTGCTCCCCCACGAAACGCCGCTCTGGGTCGTACAGGGGCCTGTGTGTCCGTCATTTCTGCCCCAGTCACTAAAAATGGACTGGTTTAGCCAGAATTACCTTGTGATATACCGTACCGTTATGTGTTGAATGGATACCCTCTTTGTTGTTCGTCCTTGGCCTAGTGTTTGTGTGTTCTGCTGGGCTGCTAACCGGATGAGACGCAAGATAATGAGAAATGTGTCTAATTAAAAAGCACACGTCTTCCATTTTTAATTGTGTAAAGTGTGGAACAATGAAATGCTCCTACACACACACACACACACACACACACACAAACACACACAGACACACAGAAGACATGCATGTACTTACAGTTTTCTGGGAGCCTCATATGGGAACATTATATTTGCTCCACATAAATACTCCTGCCGGGTGTTACACTCCCAAACCTTTTAGCTTCTCAGAATGGGGCTTGCAGTGGTCAGAGTTCCCCCCCCCCCCCCCCCCCCCCTTATGTTTTTGACCCATCAAAATAATGTCATGTTGGGGAGTTAAAAAGCACAAGTTTTTGGTTCTAGGTTTTGTGATTCCCATAGCAGCTGTTACTTGCTCACTCTGTCCTGTGACAATAACTTGTGACTGTGACGCTTTTTCTTTCATTCGTCATTGTAATGCAAACAATAATGAATGACTCCATGGTAATATGCAGACAACGCCACCAAAACTTTTCTTTACTTCACTGTGTGATGTGATCGTGTTCTTAACTAAAGCTGGGTATTCACTGCAATTTTTCTAGCCAAATTTTGTGCAATTGAGGGAGAATTGATTTGAGTTTTTTCAGAACATTTGATATGAAATATTTATAGAAATAGGATGGTCTTGAAGTGTCTATCCGTAATTTTTCAGTTTTAGTGTTTTAGTTGCATCTGTGGTCACTGGTTTGCTTGCACTGGCCAGATACCAGAATTCCATTTGAAGTTAAGCTACAAGCTACTAGGTCACATGAACACTTATTTTTCATCGAAGATAATTTGGCGGTGTTGTATTTCATAGGAAGACTGCCTGCCTCCGTAAGGAGCTATTTAAGAACGCAAACACAAAAAACATTTTTTAAAAATAATTTATTATTGAGCAAAATTAACATTAAATGCTTTGTTGGAGAAAGTATGTGAATTCAGTAACTGGTGTGACCCCCTGAGCAGCAATAACCTCAGCCAAATGTTTTCTGTAACTGTTCATCAGTCCCATATATCAGCTTGGAGGAATTTAAGGCCTGCCTTACAATTCTGCTCCAACTCAGTGATGTTGGTGGACTTCCATGCATTTCTTCACATTTCTATAGGAGGTCTGGACTATGACTTTGCCATTCCAAAACATTAAATGATTTCTTCTTTAACCATTCTTTGAGAGGCTTACTTGTGTGTTTAGGTGTCTTGCTGCATGACCCATCTTTTGTTGAGCTTCAGTTCAGGAACGGATACCCAGACATTATCCTGTAATATTTGCTGGTGCAATCCAGAATTCATAGTTCCTTCGATGATGGCTAGCTGTCCTGGTCCAGAGGCAGCAAAGCAGCCCCAAACCATGATACTGCCACCGCCATGCATGTTGGAATGCCAAACATAACGCTTCTCTTTTAAACCAATAAGTTATATTTTGGACTCATGCCTCCACAGAACATTCTTCCAATAGCCTACTGGCTCATCCACGTGGTCTTTGAAAACTTTACAGGCAGAAATGTTCTTCTTGGAGAGTAGTGGCTTCCTCCTTGCCATCCTGCCATGCACACCATGTTTGTTCAGTGTTTGCCTGATGGTGGATTCATGAACACTGATATTAGCCAAAGCAAGAGAGGCCTGTAGATCCTTAGATGTTACCCTGCGGTTCTTTGTGACCTGGAATATTATACGCCTTGCTCTTGGAGTGATTTTTGCTGGACGACCACTCCTGGGGAGAGTAACAGTGGTGTTGAATTTCCTGGTGAGCATCAACAGCGTTTTCTGAGCTCCTCAGGAATCTCCTTTGATGGAGCCATGGCACACTTCTAGAATGCAGTGTGGTGACAGTGGAGACTTTTTTTCAATAAGGCAGGGACCACTTAACTCACACCTGATTGTCATCCCATTGATTGAAACTCCTGACTCCAATTACCCTTTTAAATTAACTGATAATCCCATGGGTTCACATCACATTACATTACAAAGCATTTAGCAGACACTCTTATCCAGGGCGACGTACAACAAAGTGCAGTTCAAACACAGGAAGAGGACTGTGAAGAGGACCCTAGAGGACAGTATGAGTCCTAGTGTGACCATACAGATACAATTGGGACCCTTGAAGAATACATCAACTTACAAAATAGCATACCATTGTTGGCAGCTAGAATATCCCGAGTACAACAATGCAATATCACATAATTTTTTTCCAATTTTGCTCAATAAATGAATTATAAAACAATGTTTTTGTGTTTTTTTTGTTCAACTGAGTTCACTTTATCAAGTTTTAGGACTTAGATGAAGATGTGTTCACATTTTAGATAAGATTTATGCAGATATACAGAAAAGTCACAAACTTTATAGTACCACTGTACCTCAGAGCTGAGATACGGAGACACAAATCTTCCTTACATCACTACGACATTCCTAATTGCCTGTAACGTACACCGAGTGCTCTTTTATCTCCATATCAAATTGACATGCATCACTTTGTAACCTTGTCAGTGAAATTGCATGACTTGGCACAAGGTTGAGCTTTCCTTTATTGTCTATTGCCATAATCTTGATTTTCATTAGGGCCTGATTGTATGAAATCGTTGAAAATACGTACTGTTAACCGCATATTGTAAATATATTGATGTTCACAAATAAAAACCTTGAAAAGCAAACTTAGCAATTATTCTTTTTTCACTTATTTGCATCTTTATTAGCTGTGCTGCTTTTAGCATTCCATTTGGAACATCCTGCTCTTCCAGTTACATCAAACACACCCTGAGCTTCCTATGGTGGGGACAGCAGGACTGTTGGATGTAGACTGAAGACCCACCTCTCCTGTCTAGACTGCGTCTTGTCTCATTTCCTATTCCCCACCTCCTAGCACTCCTACTGTTAGTACTTATTCAGCTGTGGTATTTTTATACTTTTAGGTTTTATTGGGGGCTTTCCTATGGGCTGTTGTGATATAATCTGTATGTGCTCTATTCATGTTATGTGATCCACTTCAATATGGGGACTAGTTCAGGTGAACAATTCCTGTAAATTCATTGACCAAAAATTGAACTACCTTTCAGTCAATGGTCTTTGAAAAAAGGTCCTTGCCTTTGAGTTGCAAATAAATGCAAGTCATTGTTTTATTTCTTCACAAGTGCAGTTTGATTTGGTTAACGTTTTAGATTTTTTTAAAATGCACAGTGCATTTTTGACCCTGCAAGCTGTTAGTGAATCAAAATATGTTAGAACTTCAGATGAATCTAATAGGTTAAGACTCTATAGTTAAGCCTCTCATCTGTTCTACTATGTCCCACTGCTGCTGTTTTTAGCCGTCAAACCATTTGACCGAAGAAGAGATGGGCTTTTTACACCAGTAAGCAGCCTGTAGCGTAATTGTTAAGGTATATGACTAGGACCCGGAATCTTAGTGGTTGAAACCCCGGTGATACACATCTGTTGGGCCCTTGATCAAGGCCCTTAACCCCACATTGCTCCAGTGGTAATAGTCTCCTGCTTCGTCAAATCAACTGTAAGTCGCTTTGGATAAACGCATCAGCCAAAGAACATGTAATGTAAGCATGTCTGTGAGTCGGGGTTACCCCTTTCATCACCCATCTAGTCTTTGAGCTAGGCACTGTGGCTGTGGGAATTTCTGAAGGAGTTTGTAAGAGCATAGGCACAGCCATGACCATGAAACTAGAGCTGGAGGATAAAGGATGAGCTGGAGCTTCCTGTAGAGTTCAGTGATGCGTGGGTCAGGGCTTTTGTTATCATGCATAAAGCAACCGTCCAAATCCGACCCAGCCTGCACAAATTAACAAACTATAAAGCCGTACAGTCAGGAACCTATTGTTAAGATCCAAATTGTCATATTCATTGAAAGGTAACTTCAAAATAGCATTTAGATTATAGTTAGATCCCTGCTTTACGAATCCTCGTTTACCTAATTGCTGCTACATCATTATCCACATTTACAATTAACATGTCACATTTTTGCCATTACGATTTTTGGAGCAACGCTATGAAAGCATATGCCAGTCCAATTTCCATTTCATTATCAGTATTAACAGACGTGCAGAGAGCGCGCACATTTAGGACCAATTAAATGGGACATAATGAATCATTCAGATTCTCATTTATTATGAAAGAGAGACACATCAAATTTGCAAAACTGCAAATAAATTAGTGCAATACTGCCATCATCCATGTCTCGGGTGCCAAAATGCTTTTTACATTGGGTGTAAAGAGTTAAACTCATTTTATTTGTGTTTACCCAGGTTCTCTTTGTCTAATATTAGATTTTGTCTACATTCAGTGGCAGGTTTCACAGAGGAGTTCTCAGGATATCAGTGCCCCTGTCACAGAGGAGGAAGGACCTAGCACTGAATTACAGGCTGGTGGACTTGAAACCAGGGGGTTTAAAAGGGACAGCTAAGATGCAGTGCATCCGGAAAGTATTCACAGCGCTTCACTTTTCCCACATTTTGTTATGTTATAGCCTTATTCCAAAATGGAATAAATTCTTTTTTTTTTTCTCACAATTCTACACACAACACCCCATAATGACAACATGAAAGAAGTTTTTTTGAAATTTTTGCTAATTTATTCAAAATAAAAAACGAAGAAATCACATAAGTATTCACAGCCTCAATACTTTGTTGATGCACCTTTGGCAGCAATTACAGCCTCAAGTCTTTTTGAATATGCTTGGCACACCTATCTTTGGGCAGTTTCGTCCATTCCTCTTTGCAGCACCTCTCAAGCTCCATCAGGTTGGATGGGGAGCGTCGGTGCACAGCCATTTTCAGATCTCTCCAGAGATGTTCAATCGGATTCAAGTCTGGGCTCTGGCTGGGCCACTCAAGGACATTCACAGAGTTGTCCTGAAGCCACTCCTTTGATATCTTGGCTGTGTGCTTAGGGTTGTTGTCCTGCTGAAAGATGAACCGTCGCTCCAGTCTAAGGTCAAGAGCGGTCTGGAGCAGGTTTTCATCCAGGATGTCTCTGTACATTGCTGCATTCATCTTTCCCTCAATCCTGACTAGTCTCCCAGTTCCTGCCGTTGAAAAACATCCCCACAGCATGATGCTGCCACCACCATGCTTCACTGTAGGGATGGTATTGGCCAGGTAATGAGTGGTGCCTGGTTTCCTCCAAACAGATTTGTGGATTGCTGCAGAGATGGTTGTCCTTCTGGAAGGTTCTCCTCTCTCCACAGAGGAATGCTGGAGCTCTGACAGAGTGACCATCGGGTTCTTGGTCACCTCCCTGACTAAGGCCCTTCTCCCCCGATTGCTCAGTTTAGACGGGCGGCCAGCTCTAGGAAGAGTCCTGGTGGTTCCGAACTTCTTCCATTTATGGATGATGGCGGCCACTGTGCTCATTGGGACCTTCAAAGCAGCAGAAATCTTTCTGTACCCTTCCCCAGATTTGTGCCTCGAGACAATCCTGTCTCGGAGGTCTACAGACAATTCCTTTGACTTCACGCTTGGTTTGTGCTCCGACATGCACTGTTAACTGTGGGACCTTATATAGACAGTTCAGTTCAGTTTATTCTTTGTCCCAAACGGGCAATTTGTTTGCAGCAGGACCACACACATACCACACAACAATAGGCATAACACAATACAGACAGACAGACAGATTCTGCACAAGAAGCATAATAAATAGTTCAGTTGTGATAAATATTGGCAGTGCATTAAAAACTGAGTCATTTAAAATCAAGATACGGTTTCAATAAATATAAGGTAGATATAAAAAGAGGTAGTGGATGGGGGTAGGGGGTCACTAAATGGACAAGGCTATCTTCTTCTATTGTGTGCATTCAGTGCTTGGATAGAAAGAGGGATAAAGGAATTTTTGTACCTCTGTTTTAAAGCAATGGGAGTGTTAAATCGTAAGCCAGATGGCAACAACATGTATTCTGTATACAGAGGATGACTTGTATCTTGATAGATATTCATGGCTTTGTTAAACACCTGCTTGTTGACATACTCAGTAAGACTATTCCACATTCACAGTTTTAGAAAGTGCATTCTTGTCTTTGATAGTGACGTTTCTATACCAGCAGATAATGGAGAACGTCAGGACAGACTCAATAAAAGCTCTATAGAACAGTGTCATCAATGTTTTATCCACCTGAAACTTAGCAAGTTTCCTGAGAGCAGAGAGTCTTTGTTGTCCTCTCTTGCACACAGAAGTGGTGTTCAAGTCGAACTTAAGCCGGTCATCAATCAAGGTGCCTAGATACTTATAACATGATACCGTATCAACATCCTGCCCCTTGATTACACTATGCACTTGAGCAGGGGGGAGGCATCTGAAGTCTATAGACATGTCCTTAGTTTTACTGATGTTAAGATGCAAAAAGGCATCTTCACACCAGGATACAAAGTCATCAATGACAGGGCCATGCTCATTCTCATGAGTATTCAAGAGACTGACAATTACAGAGTCATCTGCAAATTTTATAATGTACCTGTTGTCATGTTGGCTAAAGCAGTCATTGGTGTACAGGATGTACAATAGGGGGGAGAGGACACACCCCTGAGGTGAGCTGGTGGACGATGTTAGGGCACTGGACAGCACATTATTCACCCTCACCCTCACCCTCTGAACTCTCTGCGTAAGGAAGTCAAGTAGCCAACCAGTCAGGCTTAGATCAAAGCTAAAGTTGCTCAGTAATTTCTCAGTTAGCAGGTGGGGTTGGATGGTATTAAATGCTGAGGAGAAATCAACAAAGAGCAACCTAGCATGATTCCCACTCTTCTCCAAATGTTTGTCCAGGTGGACTCCAATTAAGCTGTAGAAACATCTCAAGGTTGATCAGTGGAAACAGGATGCACCTGAGCTCAATTTTGAGCTTCATGGCAAAGGCTGTGAATACTTATGTACATGTGATTTCTTGGTTTTTTATTTTTAATAAATTTGCAAAAATCTCAAAAAAACCTTTTTCATGTTGTTATTATACATTATACTGTGTGTAGAATTTGGAGGAAAAAAATGAATTTCATCTATTTTGGAATAAGGCTGTAACATAACAAAATGTGGAAAAAGTGAAGCGCTGTGAATACTTTCCGGATGCACTGTATAGCTAGATATAGACTCACGAGCACTTTATTAGGAACATTTTTACTTTATTACACCTACTTATTCATGCAATTATCTAATCAGCCAATTGTGTGGCAGCAGTGCAATGCATACAATCTTGTAGATACGATTCAAGAGCTTCAGTTAATGTTTACATCAACCATCAGAATGGGGAAAATATGTGATCTAAGTGACTGTGGAATGATTGTTGGTGGCAGACAGGGTGGTTTGAGTATCTGAGAAACTGCTGATCTCCAAGGATTTTCATGCACGCTAGTCTCTAGAGTTCGCAAAGAATGGTGCAACGAACAAAAGACAATCCAGTGAGCTTCAGTTCTGCAGACAGAAATGCCTTGTTAATGAGAGACGTCAGAGAAGAATGGCCAGACTGGTCAAAGCTGACAGTAATGCAAATAAACACACATTACAACAGTGGTATGCAGAACATGCAACACATCATAACTCTAAAGTGGATAGGCTACAGTAGTCTAAAAAATAAGTCATAAATACCTAATAAAGTGTATATTACTCAATATTATTTATATATTTATAATTATGGGAGGGAGAGATTTGGAGTTCTAGAGGTAAAGAATAAAGGAAAGCAGAGTCCAGTAAAGTTGAAATTGTACTTCCCTCTAGGGTCTTTCAGCGCACTTATCCCTGGTTATGGGTATGCACTTTGCACTTTGTTGTACGTCGCTCTGGATAAGAGTGTCTGCCAAATGCCATTAATGTAATGTAATGTAATGTAAAGTCGGAGGAGGAGAGGCAGAAATAGAAAGGCTTATTCGGGAGAGGAGGCAGCTTAAAAAATGCTGGAGGCAAGCAGGCGATGAAGAGATGAGGGTATTAACGTGCTGCAGGCTGAGTGAGGAGTAGGTTGAAGAGTGCAGAGGTCTTCAGGAAAGGGAGGAATAAGAAGTTACAAATCTGGGCAGCATTTTTAAGGACACATTTAAATTCACAAAACTTTATTTTAGCAAGAAATGCAGAAATTGTAGAAATGCAAGAGCTCCATAGAGTCCATACAGATAGCAAAAGGGCTGAGGAAGTGGTACTGCCAGCAGAAAGTACACTAGTATGATTTGGCACCAAATTCAGGCAGGCAAGAAAGAGGAAAGGGATCTTCGTGTGGTGATATCCCATTTTGTTTTAGTACAGGTGGCTATACAATGTCATGGCAGCATGGAAGAAGTACTCTGATTTGGTTGCTGAGGCGAGGGAGTGCGGGTGGCAAGCGTATGTGAGACCTGTAGAAGTAGGCGCTAGCGTATGCGAGACCTGTAGAAGTAGGCGCTAGCATATGCGAGACCTGTAGAAGTAGGCGCTAGCGTATGTGAGACCTGTAGAAGTAGGCGCTAGAGGGTTTGTGGCTAAGTCAGCGACATCGCTCCTTTTGGAATTTGATGTTTGCAATTGGTCTTCAGGAAAGCAGTTAAAGAGCTATCCAAAGCAGCTGAAAGAACAAGTCAGTGGTTGTAGATTAAGAGAGGGCAGGCTAGTTGGGTGTTGATGGCTAGCAGGTAAGGCTAGTGATTATATGGAGATCCATATGGGATCATTGGCACCAAGCATGTACTCGCAGTAACAGTGGGGTTATCACAAGCTTAGTGACCGGGGAGGTCTGTGTGGTGCTGTTGTTGTGTGCATAGGGTACACTGGTGGTAAGTGAAGAGTACTGATGGGGGTATAGAGGGTGGTGGGTCTGATGCTGGACTTCACTGCCTTCTGGAGGTGTCGTGGGCTCAATGAAACACCTGTGAAGGAAGGTGCCTCACAGCAAGGAGGTCCTGGGTTCGAATCCCGTTTGGCCGGGGCCTCTCTGTGTGGAGTTTGCATGTTCTCCCAGTGTCGTGTGGGTTTTCTCCGGGTACTCCAGTTTCCTCCCACAGTCCAAAGACGTGCAGATTAGGTGGATTGGAGAGTCTAAATTGCCTGTGGGTATGAGTGTGTGAGTGAATGGTGTGTGTGCCCTGCGATGGACTGGTGACCTGTCCAGGGTGTATTCTTGCCTTTCACCCAATGTATGCTGGGATAGGCTCCAGCCCCCCTGCGACCCTGTTCAGGATAAGCAGGTTAAGATAATGGATGGATGGATGGATAATATTGTTGTTTGTTGCCTGGTTATTTGGTTAGTAGGAACCATGCTAGTTCTGAGCTGGGCCTTTATGTACTTAATTATAAGCACAGGGAAATTAACATCAGAACATCAATGTAAAATTGTGTAAAAATCTGAAACCATTCATTGTGACAAACATGCAATAAATAGAGGACATCAGGGAGAGGGGGCAAAAGTGAATAGTTACTGAAGCTTTTCCGCTTTTCACCGAATACTGACAGAAAGAGGTTTTACAGAGTAGCAGAAAAATAAATAAACAGCAAAAAACCTAGCTTAATCCCCCAAAATAGCTAGCACATGAGGGGGAAAACTCCCAAATGAGAAGAAATCTTGGGTCGAAACCAACTATGGAGGGGGAGCCCATCCATCACTGGTTCATACGAGAAAATAAGGGACCATTCTCAACAAATTAAAAAGAGGTTCAGCAGGTTAAATGGTAAATGGTTGGCATTTACATAGCGCCTTTATCCAAAGCACTGTACAATTGATGCTTCTCCTTCGCCCATTGATACACTCACTCACACCAACGGCAACTGGCTGCCATGCAAGGCGTTAACCAATTGAAGTGGTAAGCTAGCTGGAAAAAGTTGAATTGAAATGTGCAGTTTAGAGGGGCAAGGTGATGTCTCTGGGGCTCCAGACTATGTCACGGTTTGGGCATGAGCCAGGGAAGGGACAGGGCTGCAGTGATCCCACAAACTTAGGGCGAGGAACCAGGTTGGGGTGGTGCATGAGCTCAGTGAGTGAGATCCCCTAACCCATCTAACCCATCAAACATTATACTACACTGCTACCCTATACAAACACGCCTGCAGAACAGATCCATCTGCACAACAAACAAAGATATAGCACATTTTACTTGGATTGGGTACATTTATGATTGTTAATATTCAAGACGAAATTGCATTTTCTGCATATACAAGTAATGTTCATAACATTCAGTGAAATTGAGTAATGAAACAATTCATAGCACGGTGAAGAGGTCTAATCACTTTGACTTTGGTGGTTTGAATTAGGTGGTTAGAATATCTCAGAAACTGCTGATCTCCTGGGATTTTCACACACAACAATCTCTTGCGTTTGCAGAGAATTGGCTAACTAGCTTGCTGGCTACTTCTCAGCTAGCAGTTTGATAGCCTTGCTAGCTAGCTATCCACAAATACCTGCAGATACTGTGGCCCTCCAGGACTGGAGTTTGACACCGCTGATTTAGACTATTGGCCTTGGTCCTGTTTGTGTACTACCAACAATGGGTAGCCTGCAAATGCGTTAATGACATGTTACCCACGTTAGCCAATCAGAGGAAAAACATTTCTGAGGCCGTTTCCCTTCAAGTTATATTACAGTTCAATGGGGCGACCTCATATCAAATGGTCAAACTAATAGCTAAGAACTAATGGCCCCTTGTTCTTAGTTCTTTGCTAAAACCTTGCAGGATGGTAAACACCCTGGCCTCTGCACTCATTATTTCCCGGAAGAGCAATGTGGCCTCCACCCGGTAGGTGGCAGTAAATCAATACGGTAGACTGTAGATTTTCAGTCGTTTGTATGTCTATGGTTCACCATACTCAAGGCGGAATATTATTTTGTTCGCAGGTGTTCGTGTTTTCTTGCTGAACGCCATGTCTTATAATTACGTGGTCACCGCACAGAAGCCGACGGCCGTCAATGCCTGCATTACCGGTAGCTCACCTCAAATATTGTATTATTTTTTACAGCGAGGTGCTGGCAGGGATGTGTTTTGACTAGCCTAGCTAGCGACATCGAGCTAGCTGGCTATGCACCAGCGCGCGTAGCTGAAGCCAACGTCAGGTTCAGACGGAGGCCTGGTGTTTTGTATTGTCGCTCCGTTTTGCGTCTTTTTTGCTTACGGATGTCTTTAGTCAGCTGTAACTCTTTACTGACAGTCTATACACACTAATTTATGGTTGGGTCAATTGATACATGTCACGGAGTGTTAATTTGTGTGTGGTGCATGATTAGTTAGCAGCTAGTAAACTAGCTGGCAGTAGGCTATGCATTGCCATAATCGTAGTCGTTTGCTAGAAAACGTCAGATGGCTCCTGTTATGTGCTAAGCAGATAATTAGCTTGATCGTATTTATGTTGTTGCCTTGTGTAACTAGCTATCTGTCTTGGTTCGAATGCAATTAGGTGATTACACAAAATGTGGTTAACCTCTGCTAGCAAGTTTGTTAGCTTGCCAACTGACTACTGCGCACGAACTAACTTAGGTAGCTAATGTTACACTTGGCGAACGAAGTGATTTATTTTTAATGAATGTGAATCAATATGACTTTTCATGCAACGTTATAATTGCAGCTAGAACAATATTCACACATCAGAACAAACTGCCTAGCAATCTTAGGAGTAACGTAATTGGTAATGAGCCAGTTTAGTTATTTTATTGCGGACCTGACCTAGCTACCTTGTGAGTGAATGTGTGTTTGGAGAAGGCAAAACACTTCCAACCAATACAGCTTAGATTAAACACTGCACCGCTTTGTGAAATCATTAATTGATGATTTGTGGACAGACAATGTGCTGTGCGTATTTGTGTGGCAGTCCAAAATTACTCCTTGAAATATCACCGCTTGACTTGCGTCAGCAGTCGTAGTTTCATATTCAAGTGGAGCACCTGCAGACCCGGCGCAGGATTATTTTATTTTATTCTTCTAACAAAGTATTGTTTCCTCTTGTGACTCGCTTGGTCGCACGAGTACCCACACTGGCTTTCAAAATGTCCAGGGTGGCCACTTGGTTGCTGTTATTAGTCCAGCCCCCGCCCACCTGGGTCAAACTCTAACCTGGCAACACAGCGTATCTGCAGCCTTGGAGCCGCAGCGGGAGACCCACAGCCAGAGGACCCACCAAGAGTCAATGGTCACGTCTAAGCAACAGGAGTACTCCTGACTTGCTAGCCGCGTGGACGTGTACTGGACACTCGTAGCAAAGAGCCTAGAAGAGAGAAATAGGGCAAGGTTCCAGCAAAATGAATGGAAGTTGATGTCAACAAGATCGTACTGTGATGACGTTGCTAAATGTCAGAGCTCAATGCTGCGCTCGACTTCATTATTCGACCCTTTCACTGCTTCAGCTGCTTTTCGTAGCCTAAGTTACATTCATTGTTATATGAAAGTCAACAGGAGTTTAGCGCCCAATGTTTATTCATTCTAGCACAATGCATATTGGCAACCTAATTCGCAACATTAGCTCTGACGTGATAAAAGGAGTAGTTGGAAGACGTGGGAAACTAATGTTACTGATGCACGGTTGTGGGGGGGTGTTGGAGGTGACAGGGAGGAGTTGGACGTGTCTTCCGTTTGCCGTCAGACCCCTCTCGGACCCACGGCGAGAGGACCCTTGTTCCTCGATGAAACGTTAGATAGCAGTGTAACATGAGTTGTGTTTCTCATGCCAATAAAGCCATTTCAATTTAATAAATGCCAACTAATATACACATTCTCACACTCACTGAGCACCTAGTATGCCTCAGAAAGCTGAGGCTGCGTTGGGCACAGGCTCACCAAAACCGACAGGTGAAGATGGAAAAACATAGCCAGGTCGATTTCTGCTGAGGCATACAGAATTGGGCGCCAACAGCATGAATCCATGGACCTTACCAGCCTTGTGTCAACAGTCCAGGCTGGTGGTCTGATGGTGTGGGGAATGTTTTCTTGGCACACCCGTTAATGCCAATCAGTCATTGCTTGAATGCCACAGCCTATTTGATTATTGTTGCTGACCATGCACATCTCTTCATGGCCACAATGTACCCATCTTCTAATGGCTACTTCCAGCATGATAATGCACCATGTCACAAAGCAAAAGTAATCTCAAACTGGTTTCATGAACATGACAATGTTGTTCTTCAATGGCCTTCCCAGTCACCGGATCTGAATCCAATAGAACACCTGTGTGATGGGGTAGAACGGGAGATTCACAGCATGAATGTGTTGTCAACATGGAACAGAATCTCAAAGGAATGTTTTCAACATCTTGTGGAATTGATCGCACAAAGAATTGAGGCTTTTTTGAGGGCAAAGGGAGGCCCTACCCTGTATTAGTACTGTTCCTAATAAAGTGCTCAGTCAGTGTGTGTATGTATATAGCATTGCAGAACATGGATGTTGTTTTCTCTTAACCATTTCTGGATTTTGATATATGTTTGGAGTCCTTGTCCTGCTGGACAATCTACCAATGATTAAGTCTCAGCTTTATTCAGAGTCATTAACATTAATCAGAGAGATTAACTAAATTAATCACAGCTGTTTCGATGGAAAATTTACACAGCGTTTGCATGTGACACTTGCCTGTTTTCTCTAGGCAACAATAAAACAAATGTGCATAATTTTTTGTATTATTCAGTCATTTAAATGCATTTTAAAACTTTTTTTCCTTAGCCTAAATTTGCTCACTATGAAAGTTCACCCGAACTATCAATTAGCTATGACGTGCCCCAACTTTCCTGTAGGCCAGTGGTGCAAACTGTGGGTCACGAGTTTATAGGGGACAGATAAGGGGGGTGGTTATTCTCGTGTGACATACTCCGAAGAGAACATTCTCAACTGGTTGAAAACAGGATGATACATTTTAAATGCATACTTTTCCAAAACTAAAGAACAGAGATTTTTAATACTTTCATCGTGTGTCAACAATGCCCTTTTGTGCAAATTGCATATACAAACCTAGAAAGTGTGACCAACAACCACGTTACTCCTTTAAGCTATTGATTGGCTAAAGACTCCACACACCTTGTTTTTAATTGACAGCTGATTGTAAGGAATTTTGACACCCCTGCTCCCGCTAATGCCTCAGCTCCTCACCATGGCAAGGCCCACCTTCCCATTAGACTAACATTGCTGCTGTTCTCCTCCGTAGTGTATTCACGTTAGCTAGTGAACACGATAATACCCGGTAATACCAATACTTTTCAGTTTTCTATGGTGTTAAAATAACCTTAATGTTCACTGTGAGTATCATGGCTAATATGAAGATTGAATAACAAGTTGTCTAATGGCAAGCTTCAAAGTTGCATTTGTGCAGTTAGTTTTGTCTTTCTGTGCGTGGAAATGTTTCTTGTGTAATTCTTATGGTCTACTCTTTATTTGCAGAGGCCACAGTTGCAGCAGAGTGTGGTTTTGAGACGGTGCTCTGTCTGACTGCGCTGTAGCCGTTAGCATTAGCACGGCTTTGATTCAGTGCTCTGTCTGACTGCGTTGTAGCCGTTAGCATTAGTATGTCTTTGATTCGGTGCTCTGTCTGACTGCGTAGAAGCCGTTAGCGTTAGCACGGCTTTGATTCGGTGCTCTGTCTGATTGTGTCGTAGCCGTTAGCATTAGCACGGCTTTGATTCGGTGCTCTGTCTGACTATGTCATAGCTGTTAGCATTAGCTCTGTCTGACTGTGTCGTAGCCGTTAGCACGGCTTTGATTCGGTGCTCTGTCTGACTATGTCATAGCCGTTAGCATTAGCTCTGTCTGACTGTGTCGTAGCCGTTAGCGTTAGCACAATGTCGCTAATGTGGGCTTTCCCCTTTGCCGCAGGCCACTTCACCTCCGCGGAGGACCTTAACCTCCTCATCGCCAAGAACACCAGGCTGGAGATCTACGTGGTGACAGCCGAGGGACTGCGGCCGGTGAAGGAGGTGGGGATGTACGGCAAGATCGCTGTCATGGAGCTCTTCAGGCCCAAGGTGAGGCTGCTGGCCATGGCCCAGGAGCCAGAAGGCGGGGTCCTATCGGGGCAGGGGTCAGAAGCCCGGGTCCCGGAGAACCGCAGGGCGTGCCGGCTCTTGTTTTTGGATAGCGCTGTTGAGAAGGTTGTGGGTTCGAATCCCAGCCCAGGCCTTCCTGTGTGGAGTTTGCATGTCCTCCCCGTGTCTGTGTGGGTTACTCCGGTTTCCTTCCACAGTACAAAGGCGGGTTATGCTACCTGGAGAGGCATTAACAGGGCGTTGCTGCAATAGAACATGCGTGCTCAGTCAACTTTCCTTGTATAAATAAGGTGAAATAAATAAAATAAAAGTTTACACCTTAAAATCAGCGACCCTTTCTGACCCAAGAAACGAGGTTAGGCGATTGAACTGCTTTCGTTGATCTAGTGCCGAGCAGCTACAAAAGCTAGCTCGCCCTGCGCCTCATGTGTTCTGTTTAATAATCTAGTAAGCAAGTTGAGAGATTTTATCATGCTTTTTTTTCGTCTGTGAATGTGGGAACTTTGCTGCAGTTTGTGCAGTAAAGTAAAACAGGGAGACGCATTATATGGGCTTCACGACTGGTCAGTTTTTGGTTTTGACATCAGCCTCAGGATTCCCCCTATTGAGTTTTTCAGATGGTTTTGTTGCCTCTGAAAAATGTAACAGGCCGCAATGCGTCCCACCAAAAGGCTGAGCAATGCAAAAAAAGACAGCAAGCATGAGTTTCTGTTTCATTGTCCTCACTGGTCACATGCAACAACCAACATAGTCAATTTGATGTATTAATAATAAAATAATTTCATTTTTCTTTTTGCATCACTCAACCTTTTGGTCGAACACATCGCAGTATGTTAAGAATGGGTATAACCAAAGCATCTACGAAATGCAATATGGAAATTCTGAGACTGGTATCCATCCAAAATTTGACCAGTCAAACATAGTTTGTTGTCTCATGCTTGCTTTGACAAAATTAAGGACATTTTGCTGTTGTACCTTGCCTCCAAAATTTTGCTATTGGTGGAACTGCGTTTGAATGTTGTTCATGGACTAAGGGTGGGTACGGGTATCAGAGCTGATCAAACAACTACAGTAATTTCATTTTATAACACTTTTTTTTTTCTGTAATAAGATTTAGGTACTACATTTTGTCCAGAAAAGAATGGGAAAGGCCTGGTGAAAGACTGTGAATAAAGGCGCCAACGCCAAGACAATTGGTTCTGGTTTTGTGACTGCAAAGCTGTGACATTCTGCCATGATACAATATCGGGCGATTGGCACACTGGGCACGGGAGTTTGCATCTGGCCTAATTTTTCTCCCCATGGTCTCATATGTCTCTTGAGGAGCCTCATTTTATTATTTTTATTTTATTTTATTTAAATTTACATCCGATATTCTATTTGATTCTTTGTTTTCAGGGCGAGAACAAAGACCTGCTGTTCATCCTGACAGCCAAGTACAACGCCTGCATCCTGGAGTACAAGCAGAACGGGGACAATATCGACATCATCACCCGCGCTCATGGCAACGTGCAGGTACATATTTTAAATCTGTATTTTACACAATTGCATAATACTCCAGCCCGTACTGTGTACCCACTTGGGTCCCACTTTAAATAGCGTTGTTCATAAAGGCTTTGTAAAGCATGGGATATGTCATTTCTCTCAGCTATCAGAGTTTAATTGCACATTTTAAATATGAGAGCTCTTTATCACCATGATAGTATGAGTCAAGAAGGGTCAATAGGGCTGATTTAGATAGTTTCACTACATCAAACTCACGTCACATTGCGTTATGTTTTATGTCACCCTTTTATAACATTTAGCCTTTAGCCAGGCGACATTCTTGGTTGTCAAAATTGGTATAACATGTTGCTTGTGTCTCCCTTCATGAAGTATGACAATTGCCTATGACATGCGTATTGTGTTTATGAAGGCTTTACATATGCTTTATAAAGCCTTTATAAGCAGCACTTTGTTTAAAGTGTGACACACCCCCCTCCACTTGTTATGGGTCCAACACATTGTTCATTGTATATAAACCTGTCTTCGAGAGCAGGGACAAGGCAGTTAATCATTGTCATAATAATGAAGTCCTAATCTCTTCCCCAATGCAACCATCAATAAATGAGCTCCGCGGAGGATTTGAAGAGCGTGGCTGTTGCAGGAAAATGGGTTTCTTTATCTCCACACAATTGTTTTTATCACACTTCGAGGCCGGGTGCACTACTGATTCAATGTACATAATAATGAAAGTCAATCTAAGAAATTGTGAGACTGAAATGGCTCTCAGGCCTGTTGCTCTGTGGTTATATTTGTAAAGCTTCTGACTTAAGTGAGTGAGAGTGTTGTGGAAATTGAGTCCTATTTGTGAGAAAAATATGATTTTTTCTAGAAAAATCCTCATGCCACATATTTAAGACCCCTCACTAGGACTCTTTACAATAACAGTAGCCAGAAATGGCTGCATTCGCACAGTAGAATCGTTGCCGTGCACCTTTTAAGGTATGTTGTTAATGGGAAGGTGCAGTTCATTGAAAATAAGAACAAACTTATGAGAAACAGGCTTATAATGAGAATAACAACAGGCTGGTGAATATTTGTGACACGGGAGCTTATTGATATGCTTTGGTGACAATGACCATTTGGTTTTCTTCCACTTCACATACATACATGTGTAACAATGTCTGTTTGTCTGCCTGTCACTCAAACTGCATTGTGGGGTATAAAGTTTTTTGCCCACAACACTACTTTGTAATTGCCCTGCCTTTCTTTTACCCGGTATGCTTTATAATGTAATTAACACTATTTCTGCTGTATTAATAAATTGTTATTGACCTGAGTTTTGGCTACAAGTTTACTTGACAAAGGACAAAATTCCTGTACAGTGTAAGGTGCTTAGTAAGTTTAATCAAGTTTAATTCAATGAAGCTCTTCAGCTGAAGCTATGATTTTACTGGCTGTGCTGCCTGTGTCTGTGAGGTAGACGCTGCCTCTGGGGATGGAAGTTGCTGCAGGTCAGGGACTGACTGACATATTGCTGACTGTGGAACTGGATGACCAAAGTGATCCTCACTCTATAAAATAACAGACAATTAATTTATTATTTATTCACATAACTGTCTCACTGCATTTTCTCTACTCACCCTTCCAATATATATAAGGATGGATAAAGACAGCATTATGCAGATGGGTCTAACATTGCTTGAGATCAAGCTTAGAAGGTTATACGTGAGTGACTGAGAATGTGAACAGCACAATTTCAGCAGTAAATTAATTTTTCTTTTTTTCTTGTTTTTTAACAAAGCCAGTCATCGTCTCCTGCCCAGTGCTTTCTTGGGCTTTTATTTTTCCTTTGGGCATGATGGAGCTCTAAAAAGGCAAAGTGAAGATTGCATGAGAACAGGGAAAATGGGAAAGCACACCATTCATTTTTTATGGAGGGTGTGTAATTGGTGAAAACACTCAGACAGGGCAGGGAAAACTTTTCTCTACTTAATCTAATTTTGGGTGGCATTCTCCGCTCTGACATCAACAGCGAGTTTGAGCTAGTCAGCAGTGTGACTGTGGTTTGTCGTGTGTTATTGCTGTGTCTGCCCGTTGTGTGGTTTGTCATGCGTGGTATTGCTGTCTGCCCATTGTGTGGTTTGTGTGTTGTTTCTGTGTCTGCCCATTGTGTGGATTGTCATGTGTGTTGTTTCTGTGTCTGCCCGTTGTGTGGTTTGTCGTGTGTTATTGCTGTCTGCCCATTGTGTGGTTTGTCATGTGTGTTATTGCTGTCTGTCCATTGTGTGGTTTGTCATGTGTATTATTGCTGTCTGCCCATTGTGTGGATTGTCATGTGTTATTGCTGTCTGCCCATTGTGTGGTTTGTTGTGTGTTATTGCTGTCTGCCCATTGTGTGGTTTGTGATGTGTGTTATTGCTGTCTGCCCATTGTGTGGATTGTCATGTGTGTTATTGCTGTCTGCCCGTTGTGTGGTTTGTCATGTGTTATTGCTATCTGCCCGTTGTGTGGTTTGTCATGTGTGTTGTTGCTGTGTCTGTGTGGCAGGATCGGATTGGCCGGCCCTCTGAGACGGGGATCATTGGCATCGTGGACCCAGAGTGCCGCATGATCGGCCTCCGGCTGTACGACGGTCTTTTTAAGGTCATCCCCCTCGACCGAGAGAACCGCGAACTCAAGGCCTTCAATATCCGCCTGGAGGAGCTTCAGGTTATCGACGTCCACTTCCTGTACGGCTGCCAGGTCCCCACAGTCTGCTTCATTTACCAGGTACTGGGAGCATGTGCGCTTCACTTACCTGTGTGTGCACACGTGTGTGTCTGTGTGTGTGTGTGTGTGTGTGTGTGTGTGTGTGTGTGTGTGTGGTCGCGTGCGTGCGGTTCACTTACCTGTATGTGTGCGTGCGCGTGTGTTCTTCATTTACCAGTGTGTGTGTGTGTGTGTGTGTGTGTGTGTGTGTGTGTGAACTTCACTTACCTGTGTGTGTGTGTGCGTGTGTGTGTGTGTGTGTGCGTGCGTGCGTGCGTGCGCGTGTGTTCTTCATTTACCAGTGTGTGTGTGCATGCGCTTCACTTAACAGTGAATATTTGTGTGCGTGCGCTTCACTTAAGTCAGTCAGTGAGTGACTGTGAGTGAGGCATCAATTGTATTGCTATAAAAAAATGCAGTCAATTTACCATTAATGAATTGGTTGTCTTTTGAATATTAGCAACACTTCCACCTGCTTGTTCACCTGCATTTTGTGACAACATTTTGTTGTTAGTCTGCTACCTATAATATAGAAATAAATGATAGCTGGCTAATCTTCATTTCAGGATGCGTTTCAGTGTGTGACTGTAAGTACATAGTGTCCGGTGCGTTTCAGTGTGTGACTAAGTGCATAGTGTCAGGTGTGTTTCAGTGTTTGACTAAGTACATAGTGTCAGGTGCGTTTCAGTGTGTGACTGTAAGTACATAGTGTCAGGTGTGTTTCAGTGTGTGACTGTAAGTACATAGTGTCAGGTGTGTATCAGTAAGTACATAGTGTCAGGTGTGTTTCAGTGTGTGACTGTGTAAGTACATGGCAAATATAACACTGCTGGCCGTGTCTCTGTTTGAGCGTGCATTTTGGAGCATCACTGTATTTGATTGCAGGACCCCCAGGGTAGACATGTGAAGACGTATGAAGTGTCACTGCGTGAAAAAGAGTTCAACAAGGGCCCCTGGAAGCAGGAGAATGTGGAGGCTGAGGCGTCGATGGTCATCCCAGGTGAGAACCGGGCACCGGTTCACCGTGCTGTTTCTCTACATACATTACTGCCTACATTGATAGCTGTCCTTGTTACAGTATTCCCTTTAAGCCAGTTTGTAGTGAGGGGATGTACAGTGAGCACATAATTCATTGGACAGTGGCAAAAAGTTTTTTGTTATTTTGGTTCTGTACTCTACCATTTGAGTTTGAAAGGATATAATCTGAATGAGGTTGAAGTGTCAGCTTTAATCTGAAGGTGTTTTCATCCATATCAGATCAACTGTTTGAAATGACCTTGAAAGCATCTTTTGTACACGGTCTCCCCATTTTCAGAGACCAAGTCATTTTTGAATTGGCTTCTCAGACGTTTCGTCAGACGGGTGTATTCATTTATGTCCTTAGTGAACGCAGAAGAGAGCTGTTGATGTCTAGTCTGGATTCCAGACTTTGTTCAACGACAAATGAGCCAGCGATTGGGTCATAGTTCAATACCACTTTAATACAAAAGACAACAAAAGTGTCGGCGATGGGCACAGCAACATCAGAACTTCCGTCGCTGTAGTATAGAAGTCGTTGCGATTGACCATCAAATGTGATAATCGGCGGTGGCAATGATCATAAATCGCCTAACTATAAACTGGCTTTAAAGGTACAATTGGTAGGATTTTTGTATTAATATAGTAAATCCCTTCAGATCATTGAAAAAGGCTCTCTGACTTGTTGACTCTGTGTTTATAGTCCTTAAATTCGGGTTTCAAAATATATTGTTTGACGGCCTGACACTCTGTACCAAAACATTGTATAAATGTACAATGTTTCAAGGTCATTGGTGGAAACGTGGTTCTAGTTGCCGCAGCCAATGGCGTTTTAATGTCAGCGCGTTTACCGAGAAGGGGGAGGTATAAACAGTGTTGTGGTTTGAAGGTGTTTGTTGCTGCTATTCCTCTCTTTACCGTTAGAAGTCCGAAATTACCTATTGTACCTTTAAGTTAGATACAGTATTGCTATGTTAGATGGGTATCCTTGATATAGTACTGCATGTTATATTCAGATCCGTGTCTATTTGTTCTAGTCCCAGAGCCTTTTGGGGGTGCTATAATCATCGGGCAAGAGTCAATCACCTACCACAACGGAGACAAATATTTGGCCATAGCGCCCCCTACCATCAAGGTAATGACAGGAGCAGATTGGGTCAAATCGCTTCATTCCTGTCCAAATGCTCCTCTCGTCTCTCTCCTCAATTTAATTTATTTCCGTCACGAAGCGAACTTTGGCATTTTATCAGTGGTATGACATAGTTTAATATGGTATTGAGTAATTAAGTGCTGTGAGGATCCGTCATATGTTTCAGCATTATGAAATATTTAAGGGACATAGGACAGTTAAGGAACGTTATGTAATATTAAGATCACCAATATTAATGCTGCTTATTCACTGGGGTAATATGTGATTTTGTGATATTATGTGTATTTGTTTGTAGTATTATTGTAATATCTGTGTTATATTACCTGCGTGATTATGTGAAGTGCTCGGTGATGCTGAAGTGATGGGTGACTCGTGGGTGAGTTTCGGTAACGGAGTACATCCTCACAGCAAAGCACCATCGTGTGCCATAACCGCGTGGACCCCAACGGCTCCCGCTACCTGCTGGGGGACATGGAGGGCCGCCTCTTCATGCTGCTGCTGGAGAAGGAGGAGCTGATGGATGGAGCCGTGGTGCTGAAGGACCTGCGGGTGGAGCTCCTGGGAGAGGTAACAGGGAGGGTTTGGCTAAAGCAGGAGGTAACAGGGAGGGTTGGGCTAAAGCAGGCGGTAACAGGGAGGGTTGGGCTAAAGCAGGAGGTAACAGGGAGGGTTGGACTAAAGCAGGCGGTAACAGGGAGGGTTGGACTAAAGCAGGCGGTAACAGGGAGGGTTGGGCTAAAGCAGGCGGTAACAGGGAGGGTTGGGCTAAAGCAGGAGGTAACAGGGAGGGTTGGACTAAAGCAGGCGGTAACAGGGAGGGTTGGGCTAAAGCAGGCGGTAACAGGGAGGGTTGGGCTAAAGCAGGCGGTAACAGGGAGGGTTGGGCTAAAGCAGGCGGTAACAGGGAGGGTAGGGCTAAAGCAGGAGGTAACAGGGAGGATTGGGCTAAAGCAGGAGGTAACAGGGAGGGTTGGACTAAAGCAGGCGGTAACAGGGAGGGTTGGACTAAAGCAGGCGGTAACAGGGAGGGTTGGGCTAAAGCAGGCGGTAACAGGGAGGGTAGGGCTAAAGCAGGAGGTAACAGGGAGGGTTTGGCTAAAGCATGAGGTAACAGGGAGGATTGGGCTAAAGCAGGAGGTAACAGGGAGGGTTGGGCTAAAGCAGGAGGTAACAGGGAGGGTTGGGCTAAAGCAGGAGGTAACTGGGAGGGTTGGGCTAAAGCAGGAGGTAACAGGGAGGGTTGGACTAAAGCAGGAGGTAACTGGGAGGGTTGGGCTAAAGCAGGCGGTAACAGGGAGGGTTTGGCTAAAGCAGGAGGTAACAGGGAGGGTTGGGCTAAAGCAGGCGGTAACAGGGAGGGTTGGGCTAAAGCAGGAGGTAACAGGGAGGGTTGGACTAAAGCAGGCGGTAACAGGGAGGGTTGGGCTAAAGCAGGCGGTAACAGGGAGGGTAGGGCTAAAGCAGGAGGTAACAGGGAGGGTTTGGCTAAAGCATGAGGTAACAGGGAGGATTGGGCTAAAGCAGGAGGTAACAGGGAGGGTTGGGCTAAAGCAGGAGGTAACAGGGAGGGTTGGGCTAAAGCAGGAGGTAACTGGGAGGGTTGGGCTAAAGCAGGAGGTAACAGGGAGGGTTGGACTAAAGCAGGAGGTAACTGGGAGGGTTGGGCTAAAGCAGGAGGTAACAGGGAGGCTTGGGCTGAAGCAGGAGGTAACAGGGAGGGTTGGGCTAAAGCAGGAGGTAACAGAGGGTTGGGCTAAAGCAGGAGGTAACAGGGAGGGTTTGGCTAAAGCAGGAGGTAACGGAGGGTTGGGCTAAAGCAGGAGGTAACAGGGAGGGTTGGGCTAAAGCAGGCGGTAACAGGGAGGGTTGGGCTAAAGCAGGCGGTAACAGGGAGGGTAGGGCTAAAGCAGGAGGTAACAGGGAGGGTTTGGCTAAAGCATGAGGTAACAGGGAGGATTGGGCTAAAGCAGGAGGTAACAGGGAGGGTTGGGCTAAAGCAGGAGGTAACAGGGAGGGTTGGGCTAAAGCAGGCGGTAACTGGGAGGGTTGGGCTAAAGCAGGAGGTAACAGGGAGGGTTGGACTAAAGCAGGAGGTAACTGGGAGGGTTGGGCTAAAGCAGGAGGTAACAGGGAGGCTTGGGCTGAAGCAGGAGGTAACAGGGAGGGTTGGGCTAAAGCAGGAGGTAACAGAGGGTTGGGCTAAAGCAGGAGGTAACAGGGAGGGTTTGGCTAAAGCAGGAGGTAACGGAGGGTTGGGCTAAAGCAGGAGGTAACAGGGAGGGTTGGGCTAAAGCAGGAGGTAACAGGGAGGGTTGGGCTAAAGCAGGAGGTAACAGGGAGGGTTGGGCTAAAGCAGGAGGTGGGCAGAGCTCCTGGTGGGGGTAATGCTGTGTTCATGTTGTATCAGAATGGCTTCTGTGACCAACTTGGCAACCATTCAAGTTGACAAAATCATATCGTTCTATATTTACACCTAAGTATGGCGACTCATTATTACAGTTGTTCTCAGGCTTGGGTTCTTCGTAAAGTTGCTTTGTGACAATCTTGTAAAAAGCCCTATAGAATAGAATTGAGTTGAGTTGAACAGGGTGGGTGGGGCTAATGGGGCAGGAGATGAACAGGGAGGGTGGGGCTAATGGAGGAAATGAACAGGGAGGGTAGGGCTAATGGAGGAGATGAACAGGGAGGGTGGGGCTAATGGAGGAGGAGAGCAGGAGAGGGGGTGGTTAGGATGGGTGAGCCACTGTTGCTATTGTGGGATGAAGCCCTGTTGCGCTAATGAGTCTGGAAGCTGAGGAGTGCCAGGTGAAATGCTGTGACACTGGCAGCTGTGGGATGTAGACTTCATGGTGCGCTCTCTCTCCCTTAGACGTCCATCGCCGAGTGCCTCACGTACCTGGACAACGGCGTGGTCTTCGTGGGCTCCCGGCTCGGAGACTCCCAGCTGGTCAAGGTCAGTCTGAGTAACAGAGCAGTTTAACTGCTGCAACAGAGCTGCCATGCGAGGTTAAACTGGTTGAAACTGGTTGAAACTGGTTCAAGCTGCTTGAAACTGGTTGAAACTGGTTCAAGCTGGTTCAAGCTGGTTCAAGCTGGTTCATCTTGTTTCAGCACAATGCGCACATACGAGGCAAAAAATAAAAGACCTCTTTGTCACAATCCACTTGAAATTGGATTTAGGATTCTGTGCTAGTCTAAACTGAACTAGGTACAGCATTCCAGAAGCTTATTATTGACTACAATGATATGAACAAACCTTTTGCCAATTGTTGTATTTAATTAATTGCGTCAGTGAAGAAACGGTTTAATCAGGATCGGTATTCAAATTGTTTGTGTTTTGCAGCTGAATGTGGACAGCAATGACCAGGGCTCGTATGTTGCTGTGATGGAGACCTTCACAAACCTGGGACCCATTGTGGACATGTGCGTAGTGGACCTGGAGAGACAGGGCCAAGGACAGGTAACACAGGCTTAGAATTTGGTGTTCGCTAAGTGCAGACAGAAGTCCTCACCTTGCGCTGTGCTCATGCAAGGCCTCTGCTCATACAGTGAAAACATGCGCCCCCTACTCGCACAGTAATAACACACGCCCTCTGCTCGCACAGTGAAAGCAAGCCCTCTGCTCGCACAGTGATAACACACGCCCTCTGCTCGCACAGTGAAAGCAAGCCCTCTGCTCGCACAGTGATAACACACGCCCTCTGTTCGCACAGTGATAACACAAGCCCTCTGCTCGCACAGTGATAACACAAGCCCTCTGCTTGCACAGTGATAACACAAGCCCTCTGCTCACACAGTGATAACACAAGCCCTCTGCTCGCACAGTGATAACACAATCCCTCTGATAGCACAGTGCAAACACAAGCTCTCACTTAGCGCTGTGCTCATGCAAGCCTTCTGCTCGCTGTGATAACACAAGCCCTCTGCTCGTACAGTGATAACACACGCCCTCTGCTTGTACAGTGATAACACACGCCCTCTGCTAGCACAGTGATAACACAAGCCCTCTGCTAGCACAGTGATAACACACTCCCCTCTGATAGCACGGTGATAACACAAGCCCTCTGCTAGCACGGTGATAACACACGCCCTCTGCTAGCACGGTGATAACACAAGCCCCGTGCTCGCACAAGCACAAGCCCTCTGATAGCACAGTGATAACGCTAGCCTAATAGAAGCCCCCTGATAGCACAGTGATGAGTGGTAATGCTAATGGAAGCCCTCTGCTGGCACAATTCTAATAGAAGCCCTCTGCTCGCGCAGTGCTAAAACAAGCCCTCACCTAGCTCTCTAGCTACAGCAGGGTGAATCATTCTTCTGTCTCGTCCCTCTCCTGCAGCTGGTCACCTGCTCTGGGGCATTCAAGGAGGGATCTCTGAGAATCATCCGCAACGGCATCGGAATCCACGAGCACGCCAGCATCGACCTGCCGGGGATCAAAGGTCAGCGTCAGGCTGGGTCATAACACGCGCCAGCAAGCCATTAAGAGCCAGGAGTTGAGAGCTAAGGTTGCATATCTGTTTGACTACAGTTTGTATCTGCAGGAACATAAAACAACCACTGTGATGTGGAAACACCATCCTCTCTCTACAGCCACTGTGCCTCAGTCCATGCTGTTGCCATTTTTATTTTCTTAACCAGGACTTTTTTGAGACTTGAGAAAAAATTCAAGTTTTCTTTTCGTGAACAAAATTTTTTTTATTAGACAAAGTTCAATCAACATAATGGTAGTGTAAAATTATATTCTGAAGGGGACCTGACAAAGCTGGCAGCAAGAAAATGCATACATTTAAAAGCCATAATGGCGCAATTTGGCCTACAAAGTCGATTGTTAAAGCTTACAGAACATGCAAGCGTAAACGATTGGGCTCGTTTGACATGACCTTATGAACAAGGGGTTTGAAGTCGCCCTGGTATATCGGTGCCTTCCGTTCAAACTCTTCTGCATGTTCAATGTGGATAATGCGGAAAAGGCCTTTACCTGGTGATGTGGAACATAAAAAGAACATAAAATTTTATTTTTTATTTTTGTCTTTTTTTTTAGAAACAAAAGACAATCGCAAAAATAGACATGCACACAGACTCACACTTAATATCCCCACTGCCCCCTCCCCTCAGGAACCATCTACCTCCCAGTCAGAATCACAGCGGTCAGTCCATCCAAACTCCCAAGATTTCACAGGCCATAAGAATACAGGGACCCACCCGCCCAATCCTGAAACTCACAATTTTGTTCATGTTAGTAAACAAACATTTACATTGTACACAAAACTTGCACCATCCCCAAGACACTCCCTGCTTTTCTTCATAATTTATTACAACACATATCAGTGGGTATGTGATATGAATTCTAGACGCCCAGCGTTTGAATCGCTGTCCGTTTCTCTCTGGCAGGACTGTGGCCCTTGCGCTCTGAGGCCGGGCGGGAGACCGATGACATGCTGGTGCTTTCCTTCGTCGGCCAGACCAGGTAGGGGCTCGTGGGTCAGGGTCACCCTGAATTTGTACCTCCCTTTTCAACTGTTGTCCAAGGTGGCCCTGGAGGCAGTGGAATGGCAGTCAAGTAACTAATGATACAGTTTCAGGGATTGCCGTTCTCAGGCACCATGCCTGATTTCAGGCATAGAGCAGTTTTAAATTCATATAATACTTAATTCGGTACATTGTACGCATTTCCTCCTGGACTACTTTTCAGGCTCACAAATTTTTCTTGCTATAAACCCTGCAGTCTAGTGGCCGATTGTGAGGTTTAGAAAAAAAACCTTCAGTTAACGATGCCGGACTTGAGTCCAACACGTAATTGCTTTGGATTCAAGTACTTTGATCTTGCCTGGTGCGGTTTAGCCAACCCAGAGTACCAGAAGGCAGGGCTTGCACTTTTTGAGAGTATTTCATAGGTTTCAATACACCAGACAAGCTTAGTAAAGTGATTCGAAGCTATTACGAATCACAAAGGTCTTCAGGATATGCAGGACCTTCTAGCGAATGACACGGCCTGTGATTGGTGCAGTCATCGGCTTTTTAACTCGAGCTCGGGGTGAGTGAAAGGAAGGGAAGCAAACATTGATCAAACGTCAGTCACGCGCTCTACAGAAAGCACATCTTTCAGAGAACCCCCTGCAACAATGTCCGATGTTCTGGAGAAAGAACTTTCAGTTTATCAATTAAAATAAATATTTGCAGAATATTATATGTTATTTGTCTGACACTTTTATCCCAAGTAACACACTGATTAGACTAAGCACGAGACAATCCTCCCTGCACAAATGTGGGCTTAAGGGCTTTGCTCAAGGGCCCAACAGCTGTGCAGATCTTACCATGGCTACTCCGTGGATTGAACCACCGACCTTTTGGGTCCCAGTCATGTATCTTAACCACTAAGCTACATGTTGCCCCTATTGATTGCCCAAAGGTTATTAGTGGATCGGCGATTAATAAACTGTGAAGGCAGCCTCAAGCAGCCAATAGATGTCATTCAAAATTTAGCAAATGTGTTCTCGGGTGCAAATATCAGGCATCACATGCATTTTTAATCAAGCACGTAATAAACTTCAGGGCAGTTCTACGGGTTTGACGGCTTCCACAGCGCGTAAGCGCCAAAGTGTGCTGCTCTGCAGAAAATAAAGAAATAAAGAGCAGATGAAAACCACTGGCTGTGGTCACGGGGGAATGGGCAGACGGGATGTGGTTATGTTTAACTTCTTACGATTGTGCCAGGAAATCCATCACAACTGCTACGAAACACTGTTGAAACACTGTTCTGTACTGTGCCGAATGAGTAATTCTTTGCAGATCGAGAAGTGTTTTGAAGATTTTAAGGTTGATCTGAAAAACAACTGCGTTTGTCTGACAGTGCTTAAACAAATTCTAAAGGTTCTTAGAATCAGGGGTGAACCGGTCTTGGTAACAGCTGTAGACTTTGTCTTGGACTCAACTAAACTTTGTCTTGGACTAAATTGGGTCTTATTGTCATGTGTAACCTGGTTCTTATTGTCAGTTCTAAACAGGCTCTTGGTGTTAGGTGTGAACTGGATCTTAGAATCAAGGGTGAACTGGTCTTAGTAACAGCTGTAGGTTGCTTCTTGGAGTTGGTTTTAAACTGAGTCCTGAAGTGGTGTGAACCAGGTCATAGTACTAAACTGGATTCTCGAATTGGGGCGAACCGTTCTTGGTAAACGCTGTCGACTGGTTCTTGTTTTAAACTGGTTTGTGGTGTCCTGTGTAAACTGGTTCTTGGTGTCTGTTCTAAACTGGGTCTTAGTGTCGGGGCGTAATTGGGGTGAACTGTTCAGGTTTGCACCTGAGCTGGGTTTCAGAACGTGCCTCCATTTTGTCATAAGTCTGCTTTCAGAACGTGCCTCCATTTTGTCACGCGTCTGCTTGTTTTCAGGGTGCTGATGCTGAGCGGGGAAGAGGTAGAGGAGACTGAGCTCCCCGGGTTTGTGGACAACCAGCAGACCTTTTACTGCGGCAATGTGACACATCAGCAGCTCATTCAGGTACGCAGCACCATGCACTCAGTCAAAACACGAGAGCAACCATGTACCTGCGGGGAACTGCTTGGGGACGTTTTCTCTGTTCAGATTTTGATTCTTTTGACGTGTTGATGAAATGAATTGCCAGCCTTCCTAGTCAAACGCCAAGTGGTGTTGAGTGTAGAGCTGTATTAATCAGATGTTTACACTTTTAAATGAATGCCTCAGTTTGCTGTAGTTGCTAAACAACAAAACTCGGGGGGAATTGACCCAGGAAAAAGAAACAAAGAAGGATGTTATGTACAAGAAAATGTATCCGGACTGAGTAAATTGTTCTCATGTACAGAACTAGTAGCCTGACCTGCCAATCATGCCCAAAATGCCAGTACCACACAAACCACCCTAATGTTGTGACTACTGGCACCGTTAATGCATGTTCAGTGCCACCGGTCATGTGTGGATTTTTAAATATGCACTATTGCCTCTACCAACCATCTCCAGAGAACTATACACTGTTTAGCTGTAGGATTGATGAAAAAATATTACTTTTGAGGCTGCATTTAAAGATAGAGAGTGTCTGAAGCCCAAATATGCCTGGTGAGATTATTCCATATAATAGGAGCTCTAGGAGAAGGCTCTTCCATTGTAATTTTGGATATACAGTGGTGTGAAAAAGTGTTTGCCCCCTTCCTGATTTCTTATTTTTTAGCCTGTTTGTCACACTTAAAGGTTTCAGATCATCAAACAAATTTAAATATTAGTCAAAGACAACACAAGTAAACACAAAATGCAGTTTTTAAATGAAGGTTTTTATTATTAAGGGAGAAACAAAATCCAAACCTACACATTTCTCAAGGATCTTTGGATCTTAGGAGGTTTGAAATAGGTCTATAATTGGCTAGGTCAGTGGGATCCAGATTTTGTTTCTTGCGTAATGGTTTGGTTTCTGCCATCATAAAAGATATGGGGACATAACCTGATGACAGTGAATAATTAAATACGTGAAGAATTGGTTTACAAGGAACAGGCAGGGGCTCCTTTAATAACTGTGGGTATAGGGTCTAGGCGACATGGATGATTTAGAAGAAGAAACTTATTTGACAAGTGCGCTCAGATATGGGAGTAAGGGATTGATGTATATCTGTATTCATTGATGACGAGGCGGTCCGATGTCATCAATAAAGCTACCACCGACTGGTGTAGAGACCGATATCTTGTCTCTAATTTCAATTATCTTATCAAAGAAATTCAAGAAATCATTACTGCTGCAAGAAGCTGGCAGTTGAGGATTGGTGCTGCATGATTACGGTATTAGTTAGTTCTGCAACCTTTTTGAACAGAAATCAGGGATTGTTTTTATTTCCTTGAATAAGCTTTGCAAAATAAGAAAACCTTAGCTACAGAGAACATGCTTATAAGCTCCAAGGCTCTCTTTCCAATCCAAGAGAAATACCAGCAGTTTAGTTGAGCATTCCAGTTGATGAGACTTGTTTGAAAAGCTGTGTGTGGTACACCTGTAGCGTAGTGGTTAAGGTAAATGATTGGGACATGCCAGGTCAGAAGTTTGTTCTCCGGTCTAACCACAATAAGATCTGCACAGCTGTGGGGCCCCTGAGCAAGGCCCTTAACCCTGCATTGCTCCAGGGGAGGATTGTCTCTTGCTTAGTCTAAAAATCAACTGTAAGTCGCTTTGGTTAAAAGCGTCAGCCAGTATACGAAGTAAAATGCTTAACTGACATTTGGGAGAAGGATGTTTTCCTGCACTATGATTGCAGTACTGTATTGGATTGCGATGGAGATTGAGGCAGTGTCTTTCTCAGACTCTGTGTGCAGACAGTGTCGCTGGTTAAAGGTGTGGCTTGCACAGATGGCCCTGATCGTAGGAGCAGTCGGTGGTGGTAAAGGGGCGGTGAAATGTGTGAAGGAAGCAGTAAGTGGCGTTAAAATAGCTGTAAGTGATAAAGAGAGTTAACGGGGTGATTCTGATTAGACGCAGTGTTTAAAGTGTTAAACGGGCGGTCAGTGGTGTTAAATGGGGCTTTAGGCGGTGCTGAAGAAGCAGTAATTGGTGTCAAAGGGGCAATTATGATCAAAGACGAGCTAAGACGGAGGTTGGAGCAGCACCAGCTTCCGCTATTTGACGTATGTGTGAGTGAAACTAATCTTTCGGGAAATGTTTGAAGGGCGGGGAGTGATTGTTTTAAAAAATGGATAGGAATGGATGTTGATTGGAGGGGAACGGATAATGGACAGTCATATTTAATTGACACTATTGATTCAGATTTTTTATTATGCTCCCCTGATACATGATGACATCAGATTACAAGTGAGATTGTTTTCCAGGAAGTGGGTGTAAAATGTTTTCGTATTACATTAAATATTATTATTATTTTTTTAAGAATTTACCAAATTGAGGAAAATGTGAATTTTTATTTCAGCAATCTTTAAGGAAGCAGGTCATGCTTGTTGTTAAAATAGCAGTAAGTTCTGTTAAAGGGCTGTCCTGGTTAAAGGAGTGGTAAGTGGTGTTAGAGGGGCGGTAAGTGGTGTTAGAGGGGCGGTAAGTGGTGTTAGAGGGGCATTAAGTGGTGTTAGAGGGGCGGTAAGTGCTGTTAGAGATGTGGTAAGTGGTGCTAAAGGTGTGGTTGGTACTATCCGGGTTGGTGGTGGTTAACGGGCTGGTTCTGTTTCTGGGCAGATTACCTCCGGCTCGGTGCGGTTGGTGATGCAGGAGACCAAAGCCCTGGTGAGCGAGTGGAAGGAGCCCCAGGGCAGGAACATCAGCGTCGCCGCCTGCAACTCCACACAGGTGGTCCTGGCTGTGGGCCGAGTGCTGTACTACCTGGAGATCCACCGAGGAGAGCTGAAGCAGATCAGGTACTCACAGAGCTAACACACAGGAGAGCTGAAGCAGATCAGGTACTCACAGAGCTAACACACAGGAGAGCTGAAGCAGATCAGGTACTCACAGAGCTAACACACAGGAGAGCTGAAGCAGATCAGGTACTCACAGAGCTAACACAAAGGAGAGCTGAAGCAGATCAGGTACTCACAGAGCTAACACACAGGAGAGCTGAAGCAGATCAGGTACTCACAGAGCTAACACACAGGAGAGCTGAAGCAGATCAGGTACTCACAGAGCTAACACACAGGAGTGCTGGAGCAGATCAGGTACTCACAGAGCTAACACACAGGAGAGCTGAAGCAGATCAGGTACTCACAGAGCTAACACACAGGAGAGCTGAAGCAGATCAGGTACTCACAGAGCTAACACACAGGAGAGCTGAAGCAGATCAGGTACTCACAGAGCTAACACACAGGAGAGCTGAAGCAGATCAGGTACTCACAGAGCTAACACACAGGAGAGCTGAAGCAGATCAGGTACTCACAGAGCTAACACACAGGAGAGCTGAAGCAGATCAGGTACTCGCAGAGCTAACACACAGGAGAGCTGAAGCAGATCAGGTACTCGAGCTGAAGCAGATCAGGTACTCGCAGACCTAACACACAGGAGAGCTGAAGCAGATCAGGTACTCACAGAGCTAACACACAGGAGAGCTGAAGCAGATCAGGTACTCACAGAGCTAACACACAGGAGAGCTGAAGCAGATCAGGTACTCACAGAGCTAACACACAGGAGAGCTGAAGCAGATCAGGTACTCACAGAGCTAACACACAGGAGAGCTGAAGCAGATCAGGTACTCACAGAGCTAACACACAGGAGAGCTGAAAGAGATCAGTTAACACACAAACAGAGCTCTCCTGTGTGTCCTCCTGCGTCCAATCTCCGGACAGGAGAAGCGCGATTGGACGGCGCGTTGTGCGCTAGAGGCCCGATTGGTCTGCGGGCGAGGCATGACTGCTGCGTTTCTCTCCGCTGTTTCAGCTCCACGGAGATGGAGCACGAGGTGGCCTGCCTGGACATCACGCCCCTCGGGGAGGGCGGGGAGTCCCCCCTGTGCGCCGTGGGCCTCTGGACGGACATCTCCGCCCGCATCCTCAAACTCCCCTCCTTCAGCGCCCTGCACAAGGAGATGCTGGGCGGAGGTGAGCGCCTCTTTCATTTTTATTCAGTTGTTTATTGGGGCTACTGACTGAGGCGGGTAGAGCGGTCGTCTGGCACTGGGAGGGTTGCCAGTTTGATTCCGCCCTGGGTGTGTCAGTGTTCCTGAGCAAGACTCCTAACCCCTAAATGCTCCTGACAAGCTGGTTGGTGCCAATCGCTGTTGGCGAGTGTGTGTATGAATGGGTGAATGAGAAGCGTCATATGTACAGTGCTTTGGATAAGGCGCTATATAAATGCCAACCATTTACCATTCATTAAGTATTTATTTTACCTTTATTTCGCCCATTATGGACTAAGACGACCTATAGAAAACCCATAGAAAGGCCACGGAATCACAATGCGACACCAGCGTTGTTGTCGCATGGTGTCACATCCGTCTGTTAAGGGAGATGTAACATGCAGGTCACATCCGTCTGTTAAGGGAGTTGTAACATGCAGGTCACATCCGTCTGTGAAGGGAGATGTAATGTGCAGGTCACATCCGTCTGTTAAGGGAGATGTAAGGGAGATGTAATGTGCAGGTCACATCGGCAAATTTTAAATGGAAAGGCTGGGCTGCAGACTGCAACTTGTTGAATAGGCTTGAATGATAATTAATACTCAATCACGAGCACAAGACTGGCATCAAAGTCTCAGGCAGTGCAACCCTTTTATTGAAATAAATTGGGCATTTAGCCTACAATTTGCCCCACCAGTGCTCCTTTTGTTTAGTTTTTGCCAAATTAGGCGAGACTTGCTCGTGCCGAGAAACGAATGAGCGTAACTCTGTTTCATTAAACCGCGCATTTTCTCAAGTAGGTAAATGTCATCTAGGATAAGGGGAGAAGGAAACAATTGCGCCAGATTGAATTCCAAAGAAAATGTACAAAATGCAATTCTGTGTAGTATTCTGTGTCGCTGTGCCGACGTTGTTTTAAAACTCGATGTTTTTGAGGCCACACAACCCTTTGAGGTCCCTTGAATCAGGGTATGTTGCAGTGGATATCTAACCTCAATCTATATGGGTGGATCGATGGTACTCTGGGTAAGTTGAAACAAAGCTTAGTTTCATTTTTGGGTTAATGGCCACTTTAAATGGTGCTGTCTAAAGGGTCTTGTGTAGTTGAAAATGACTGAAAGAAGCAGAGAAATGTTTCCTTCCTGTTCTCCTGTGCTGCAGAGATCATCCCTCGCTCCATCCTGATGACCACGTTTGAGGGCAGCCATTACCTGCTCTGCGCCCTGGGAGATGGAGCTCTCTTCTACTTTGGCCTGGACCTTCAGACAGGTCAGTGACGGAGCTTCAGACAGCTCAGTGACAGACCTTCAGACAGCTCAGTGACAGACCTTCAGACAGGTCAGTGGCGGAGCTTCAGACAGCTCAGTGACGGAGCTTCAGACAGCTCAGTGAGGGGAGCTCCAGACAGCTCAGTGAGGGGGGCTCCAGACAGCTCAGTGAGGGGGGCTCCAGACAGCTCAGTGAGGGGAGCTCCAGACAGCTCAGTGAGGGGAGCTCCAGACAGCTCAGTGAGGGGAGCTCCAGACAGCTCAGTGAGGGGAGCTCCAGACAGCTCAGCGATTGAGCCTCGTTCAGATCCCTGTTCCTTGCATAACTCCTCTTGAAAGTCACTCTGGATAACAGCATCTACTTAATGTACTATAATGCATTGGTCAGGTAACTCACGGTGGTCACAGGGTGTTGTGTAAGTTAACCCAGGGTAATAATATAATAATAATATAATAATATAATTATAGTTATCCGTGATCAGCGCATTGTAATAATCCCATGCGGTATGACGTCAGGTGTCCTGAGCGAGCGGAAGAAGGTCACCCTGGGGACCCAGCCCACAGTCCTCCGCACCTTCCGCTCCCTCTCCACCTCCAACGTCTTCGCCTGCTCCGACCGGCCCACCGTCATATACTCCAGCAACCACAAGCTGGTCTTCTCCAACGTCAACCTCAAAGAGGTCAACTACATGTGCCCCCTCAACTCCGAGGGCTACCCCGACAGGTGAGTGTGTGCCAGAATGTGAATGCAAGCTTAGCCCTCTGGGGTCGGGCACCGGCGACACCGGGCTTAGCCCTCTGAGGGTCGGGCACTGGCGACACCGGCAAGATCAGATCAACTTTCCCTTCCATTTGGATGATTCACTTTGTGAGATTTTACCATACAGATGCAACAAACCTATTGACAGAAACCTTAGAATCTTACTTTCGCAATGCACCTATTGTCACATAATATTACTAGTTTAAAAACATTTAAAATTAGATGAGTAAGACCACTGTCATTTCTTAATCTTTACTCATTAATATGTGAGTTTCGCTGAATGCGAATTCCGGCCCGAGGTGGTAAATATTCTCTGGCAGGGTAGGGGCGATGCCATGTGCGAGAACACCAACTGTAAACCACGATAAAATGACATACAAAAGCATAGGATGTTCACTTCTTTTGAGATAAACAATTTTCATCACGGAACACATTTCATTACGGAAAACTGGACGTCATGAGTAAGTGCATTTAATTTGTGTGTACTGCAACTTCTCCATCTTAGTTTCAATATTCAGAAATATGCACCTTTGTGAATCCCCACACTCTAACCAGTGCATCTCAAAATAATATATACGCGATACGTTGTGGCATAGCCAAGATTCTAAAACTGGGTGTCCTTGCACAATCGATATTAGCATATTGTATCTACATTCGACGAAAAAGCAGAAATAACTTAGCTAAACAGACCAACTCCAAGAGCTAGTGTATTTCTTATGATCATATTGGTAAATACATGTGCTGTATTGCAACTTCTCTCTGTGTTCGTCTGAATATTCAGTAAGGGGCATTTGTAAGTTACCACTGTTCTGAATTTATGAACGATTCTAACCATTACATCTCAAAATAATACATCTGCATTTTTGCAAGACGTGCCTGCTCTGCAGGATGGACATTGGGAACACTGTGGAAGTGCAAAGAGTGTGATGTCCCCCTGTATTTGCAGCTAAACAGGAACTGTTTTGAAAAATGGCACACAAAACCTTGAGGTGTTTGCGAATGGCATCTTCATTGTATGTAGTTTGTGTGGTGATTTCAATAAGTTCCTGAATCAAAAAATGTATTTGTTTCTGTCTTCTAAATGGCTAGTAGTGCTTTGTCTTAGAGGTAGGGAGGGGTGTGAAAACCCTACTTACCTGGCAGGACCGCATACAACATAAATATTCATTGAAGAAAGGCCATTAGCCCTCCCATTGTCAACTCGTAGTAGCAACAACCCTAGGTTTTTGTAATTTATTTTAGATTTCTAATTGGATTTGCTACCATATTTTGTCGTCTTTTGTTTACCCAAGACCTAGATTAATACATTTCAGTGATCCAGAAATTTTGTTACAATAGATTAGCATGTGTTTTTAAATCAGTCATGTATTTGTTCAAAACTACTATTTACAATATGTGTGATTCTCGAGCTATTTACAACCAACGTATGACACTGTATATGAAGTTGATTAAAATCACACATCTCCAGTTTTCCTCATTTTGCCCTCAGACCCCAGAGGGGTTAATGAACAAGGCACTCAATGCATCATTTAATGATCTGCCATACACTGCAAATAAAACAAAATTAAGTCAGTCTTAACAAGCATCTTAGTCTTATATTTAGACTTAAAATTATTTTATTGATTTTACTTTTTTGCTAAATGAGACCAAAAAACTGCCAAAGAGGTGAGAGAGTTTGCTGCATTTCTAGATTTGCCAATGGGGTGAGAATTTCACTTGTCAAGCAAACTAACTTTAAAACAGGATTATTTTCTACTTGAAAGAAGACAAAAAACTTCAAGATAAAAAATGCCATTTTGTGGTTTTTTGGGTTCATGTTTTTGTCTGTGTGCGTACATGCGTGCGTGTGTGTGTATTTACCTCTGGTGTCGCCCTTTGTAGTCTCGCTCTGGCCAACAACAGCACGCTGACCATTGGAACCATCGATGAGATCCAGAAATTACACATTCGCACTGTCCCATTGTACGAGTCCCCCAGGTGAGTCCAACCGCCTAAAGAGAACTTCTGTCTGGAAACAAAAAAACATGGCGGAATCCACAAATGGTTTGCAGTCCATTTGTAGCCTTTAAACGGTCTCAAACTGTCGCAGTGGACCTTGGGAAATTCGTGACGGCCTATTGTGTAAATGTGTCAATGAACATGGCAGCTGTTACAGTGGCAAAAGGAAGACATTCTCTTTTGTTTCTTGTCATTACACGCATACTAGATTTGCTCAATGGCAAAGATGACATTGAATCTGCCCCCTGTAATTTGTTTTCTGCTGGAATATAAATTGGATTTTGTAGAGAGGCAAATATTTCTAGAACTCTAATAGTCATGTTCATAAAAGTCATTCATTTGAAACTGTCCGATTCTATGAAGGTTCCAGGAAATATTTAAGTCTTTGTAGCTGGTCATTTATCCAATCTTGTCTGTGGCCCAGTGCTTCCTTTTTTAATCATTATTATTCCCGCTCCATTCTTTGGTGGGCACATTATTAAAGAGAATCCTTTGTAAAATGACAGGCAAGTTTTCAATTAATATGATTGAATCGGTGCTTGCTCAACTGCAAGAAGAGTTGGGGGTGGAAAAACAAGGCTTTTGCTTTATTTCTGAATTTTTGAGATGAGATCTAAGATAATTGTACACGGACAGCTGATGAGCTGCAGCCTCAGATGTAAACAAATGCAGGGCGAGATGATGGAAACACTCACCTAGCACTTTAAGTATTTATTAGACTTTTGCTGCTGTAGCCTATCCACTTAGAGTTATGATGCGTTGTGTGTTCAGAGATGCTCTTCTGCATACCACTGTTGTAATATGCGGTTATTTGCGTTACTGTCACCTTCCTGTCAGCTTTGACCAGTCTGGCCGTTCTCCTCTGACGTCTCTCATTAACGAGGCATTTCTGTCTGTAGAACTGCTGCTCACTGGATTTGTTTTGATTTTTTGCACCATTCTTTGCGAACTCTAGAGACTAGTGTGCATGAAAATCCCAGGAGATCAGCAGTTTCTGAGATACTCGAACCATCCTGTCTGCCACCAACAATCATTCCATGGTCAAAGTCACTTAGATCGCATTTTTCCCCCATTCTGATGGTTGATGTGAACATTAACTGAAGCTCCTGACCCGTATCTACATGATTGCACTGCTGCCACACAACACAATCGCATGAATAAGTAGGTGTAATAAAGTAAAAATGTTCCTAATTAAGTGCTCAGTGAGGGGGGGTGGGGGGGTGTAATTGTGAACTGTGTGTGGGAACTGTTTGGGAGTGGTTGTGCAGTTACTTGATTTACATCAATACTCGTGATTAATGTGGCGCAGGTCACTTTGGTTCCAACAAATCAACCACCATTAAAACCTCACCACTGGATGGCAAGAACTGCTGTTTGTTCTTTGTTCTTGCCCTTTATCTCAAGAACACTTGACTTGGCCATTGTCTGTTCTTTTTTTATATATTTTTTTTTTTCTTTGCTAATTTTTAGAGTTCTTTATTCTGGAAGATACATTATTCTGTAATGTGCATTCACATACAAGTGTATGTGCAATATATTGTTTTTTAAAATTCAGATGAATTGTATTTATCATGGGTTTGACTGACAGTGCTGTACTGCCCTGGCTTAGGAGAATCTGCTATCAGGAGATGTCTCAGTGTTTCGGGGTGCTGTCCAGCCGGGTGGAGATGCAGGACGCCAGCGGGGCAACAGCTGCTGTTCGGCCCAGTGCGAGCACACAGGTACGTCTGTCTGTCTCTCTCTCTGTCTGTCTGTCTGTCTGTCTCTCTCTCTGTCTCTCTGTCTGTCTGTCTGTCTGTCTCTCTGTATGTCTGTCTGTCTGTCTGTCCGTCTGTCTGTCTCTGTCTGTCTGTCTCTCTGTCTGTCTCTGTCTCTCTGTCTGTCTCTCTGTCTGTCTGTCTCTCTCTCTGTCTCTCTCTGTCCCTCTCTGTCTCTCTGTCCCTCTCTGTCTCTCTGTCCCTCTCTGTCTCTGTCTCTGTCTGTCTCTGTCTCCGTCTGTCTCTGTCTCTCTCTTTCTCTCTCTTTCTCTCTCTCTCTCTCTCTCTCTCTCTCTCTCTCTCTCTCTCTCTCTCTCTGTCTCTGTCTGTCAAATTTCAAATTCAAATTACTTTATTGGCATGACAAAATTTTCATTTGTATTGCCAAAGCATGGCAAGGAACATGTTAAAACAGGTTAAAATAACACAGTAATATGATTATATATTAAAAAATATCTATATATATTTTTTTTTAAACAGGATAATAATGAACAAGACAATCGGCAGTTGGTTGCTCTCTTCTAGATGGAGAAAGTTGGGGATATGTTTTTTAAAGGAAGTGCACCTCCGTTTCAACCTCACCTGTCATACAGTGACCACATATCCTCTGTTCTTTTGGTAGCCTGTCTCTGTCTCTATCTATCTGTCTGTCTCTGTCTCTCTCTCTGTCTGTCTCTGTCTCTCTCTCTGTGTCTCTGTCTCTCTATCTATCTATCTGTCTGTCTGTCTCTCTATCTGTCTCCCTGTCTCTGTCTGTCTGTCTCTCTCTCTCTACAGACAGGCTGAGGGGCTGAATCTCTAAAGTCAGGCTGAGGGGCTGAGTCTCTACAGTCAGGCTGAGGGGCTGAATCTCTACAGTCAGGCCGAGGGGCTGAATCTCTCAAATCTGGCTGAGGGGCTGAATCTCTCAAATCTGGCTGAGGGGCTGAATCTCTACAGTCAGGCCGAGGGGCTGAATCTCTACAGTCAGGCTGAGGGGCTGAATCTCTACAGTCAGGCTGAGGGGCTGAATCTCTACAGTCAGGCTGAGGGGCTGAATCTCTACAGTCAGGCTGAGGGGCTGAATCTCTACAGTCAGGCTGAGGGGCTGAATCTCTACAGTCAGGCTGAGAGGCTGAATATCTGTAGACAGGCTGAGGGGCTGAATCTCTACAGTCAGTCTGAGGGGCTGAATCTCTACAGTCAGGCTGAGAGGCAAAGATTTACTTTGAGTTCACACATCAGTGAACTGATGCTTCAATCTTCAATTGGTAAGAAACGGTCTTCTATTTAGGGAAGATCTGTGGAAGTATCCACAGTAAAGATCAAACAATATGGATTCTGGTATCTGCAGATTGAACCCCCCCTCCTAATATTTATGGTACCTGAATAGGTTGACTGAGCACAGATGAAGCTGAAATGCTTGCCCTAGCTCTGGCTAGCTCTCTTATATTTAAAATTAGATTAGATTAGATTTAGAGGGTTTTTTTGCACCCAAAGTTTAATAAAATAAAACAGACAGTACATAAATGGGATTGTGCAGGAGAGGTAAGAAACCCAAAATGCTTTATAGAAGTATCTTCTCTAGTGATATTAACTAATCTATTAATGACAACTTCATTTCACCTCTACTTTGTACCTTTCATTTATACTCTCAGTAATTTTGGATTTCATTTGTTTTTATATATTTCTGCTGGACGTTCGAGTCATCTCGTATGCGCCTTGTGTATGCTCTCTCAGCACTTCTGCGATGTAGATATTTTTGGCTACATGCCCCGATGCCAATGTCCATTGACTGAGCACAAAAATTCTGCCTGAATAAGTAGAGCAATGACGCAGAGATTAAAATGTTAATGAGCCAGTTTTAATATTTATATTTCTTTAATAACCCGTATCAAAATTGGACAGTTCCCATTTATCATGCTTACAGGGATTCATATGCTATAAAAACCAGCCCATAACTAGATTAGCCAACAACTCTTTATCAGAAGGCAAACAAGTGATGAATAACTAACTTTGCTGCGCTGTAATGACCTTGATAAGTTGTCCTGCTAAACTGGTCGTTTGTCTAGATTTGGGTTCTGGATATGGCCTGCGTGGGGCGTTAAAATGGCGTTAAAATGACCGTTTTATGTTCTTGTTCTCCAGGCTCTTTCCAGCAGCGTCAGCTCCAGCAAGCTCTTCCCCAGCAGCACCTCCCTCCATGAGACCTCCTTTGGGGAGGAGGTGGAGGTCCACAGCCTGCTGGTGGTGGACCAGCACACCTTTGAAGGTAACGGCCCGGTTAAACCGCCGACGCCCAAAACCACTCTAAAGCTTCTTAGAAGAGTGTCGGATATCTCTCTTCCTCTGTGTGCTCTCGTTTATTGTTCTTTTCTCCCTTGTCGTTCTCACGTTGTATGCTTTTTGAGACGTGAGAAGACTTGCTCCTCAATTGTGCTGCTGGAATCTTTTTAAGTGGAAAGTGTGACGGCTGCCTTTTTATATCGGTGATAATAACGGTCTAGAGATGAAACGTATTGCGTATCGTGTTGTGATGAACGTGTCACATGAGTGTGTGTAAAATGAAAAAAAATTAATTCAAATGTGGGGTGCTAAAATATGCATTACCTGTATCAAGTGAGTTTTTTATTTTATTGCACTGTATGCTCTCTGTCTGTCTGTCTGTCTGTCTGTCTCTCTCTCTCTGTCTCTCTCTCTGTCTCTCTCTCTCTGTCTGTCTCTCTGTCTGTCTGTCTCTGTCTGTCTCTCTCTCTCTCTCTCTCTCTCTCTCTCTCTCTCTCTCTCTCTCTCCCTCCCTTCCTCAGTGCTCCACGCTCACCAGTTCCTGCAGAGCGAGTACGCTCTCAGCATGGTGTCCTGTCGGCTGGGCAGGGACCCGTCTGTGTACTTCATCGTTGGCACGGCGATGGTGTATCCCGAGGAGGCGGAGCCCAAGCAGGGTCGCATCATCGTCTTTCACTACACCGACGGTGAGAGTCCGGCTGCCTGTGTGCACGTCGGGTTATGTCTCTCTGGGATCATGCTTCCCCACCTGGGGAACGCCTTGCACTTGTGTTTGCACTGCAAGCAGCTCTGAGTGTCTGCTAAACTATAACTGTGTGTGATTCTAATAAGGGATTACTACTTAGTGTTTGTTGGCCGTTGGATTCTGACATACGATTGTTGAGTTCTTATTTCGTGTTTTCTGAGATATGATTGCTGGGCTCTGGTATTGGGTTATTGTTAGATACTGACTGACTTGACTGTCTGTCTGTCTGTCTGTGAAATGTCATTCTGAACAGGAAAGCTACAGACTGTGGCAGAGAAGGAGGTAAAGGGAGCGGTGTATTCCATGGTGGAGTTCAACGGCAAGCTGCTGGCGAGTATCAACAGCACTGTGAGTATCAACCGGTGTGCTCTTTTGTGTGTTTTACAGGCACTTTGTTTTTTCTGTGCGTCCGTGCATATAGTCACGCCTGTACGACTGCAGTAGTGTATATTGTTTCAGGTACTCCTGTATGACTGCAGTAGTGTGTATTGTGTCAGGTACTCCTGTGTGAGTGCAGTGTTGTTTGAGGTACTCCTGTATGAGTTCAGTGTGTGTTTGAGGTATTCCTGTATGAGTGCAGTGTGTTTGAGGTACTCCTGTATGAGTGCAGTGTGTTTGAGGTACTCCTGTATGAGTGCAGTGTGTTTGAGGTACTCCTGTATGAGTGCAGTGTGTTTTTGGGGTACTCCTGTATGAGTGCAGTGTGTTTGAGGTACTCCTCTATGAGTGCAGTGTGTGTTTGAGGTACTCCTGTATGAGTGCAGTAGTGTGTGTTGTTTGGGGTACTCCTGTATGAGTGCAGTGTGTGTTGTTTGAGGTACTCCTGTATGAGTGCAGTGTGTGTTGTTTGAGGTACTCCTGTATGAGTGCAGTGTGTTTTTGGGGTACTCCTGTATGAGTGCAGTGTGTTTGGGGTACTCCTGTATGAGTGCAGTGTGTGTTCGGGGTACTCCTGTATGAGTGCAGTGTGTTTTTGGGGTACTCCTGTATGAGTGCAGTGTGTTTTTGGGGTACTCCTGTATGAGTGCAGTTGTTTGGGGTACTCCTGTATGAGTGCAGTGTGTGTTTGGGGTACGCCTATATGAGTGCAGTGTGTGTTTGGGATACTCCTGTATGAGTGCAGTGTGTGTTTGGGGTACTTCTGTATGAGTGCAGTGTGTTTGGGATACTCCTGTATGAGTGTAGTGTGTGTTTGGGGTACTCCTGTATGAGTGCAGTAGTGTGTGTTGTTTGGGGTACTCCTGTATGAGTGCAGTGTGTGTTGTTTGAGGTACTCCTGTATGAATGCAGTGTGTGTCTGTTTGAGGTACTCCTGTATGAGTGCAGTGTGTGTTGTTTGAGGTACTCCTGTATGAGTGTAGTGTGTGTTTGGGATACTCCTGTATGAGTGCAGTGTTGTTTGAGGTACTCCTGTATGAGTGCAGTGTGTTTGAGGTACTCCTGTATGAGTGCAGTGTGTGTTGTTTGAGGTACTCCTGTATGAGTGCAGTGTGTTTGTTTGAGGTACTCCTGTATGAGTGCAGTGTGTGTCTGTTTGAGGTACTCCTGTACCTGTGCAGTAGTGTGTAAGTGCAGTAGTGTGTATTGTTTACTGTGTGTTTTCCAGGTGTGCCTGTATGAGTGCAGTGTATTGTTTGGTGCTCCTCTATGAGTGCATTAGTGTGTATTGTTTACTGTGTGTTTTCCAGGTGCGCCTGTATGAGTGGACAGCTGAGAAAGAGCTGAGGACGGAGTGTAACCACTACAACAACATCATGGCGCTTTATCTGAAGACGAAGGGTGATTTCATCCTGGTGGGAGACCTGATGAGGTCCGTGCTACTTCTGGCCTACAAGCCCATGGAGGGAAACTTTGAGGAGGTGAGTGCATAAAGAGGGGAAAGAGGGAGCCCCCGGTTTGGGTTTCGCCGAGTTAAGGAGAGTGATGCACAGAATGAAAGCTATCGATTGCTGTTGAGTATTGATGCGTCCGCTTAGCGGAAGCAAGAGTAAACACCCAAACTTCAGAGGCGACACGAAACGCTTCCGGAGAAAATGAATCACCACTGGTATCGATTGAATGTTGATAAGACGGCCAATTAGCTGCCAGGCCTTGCGGTTTCCCTGTGATTGAAAGAACACATCACACGGTCCATAGAAGCTGTCCAACCTTGCTCCTGATTCGCTGTCATTAGAAATGCTTTTTTCATGGCCTCTCATGTTTGGTTGTTTATTACCACATCAGGTATGATTAAAAACAAAACAGAAATAAATCCCCATGGCGGCGTTTATAATTATTACGCTTAAAAAAAACCTTGTGATGTATCGTGCAGTCCTTCATCCACTGATTAGCTAAAATGAAGCCCTTTGAAGATGATGGTGCCAGCCGGCAGAATATTCCTGCTTTATCATCCGTTTAGTTATCTGGATCACAACTTGTTCCTAAATACCTGTAGGAGAAATTGCCTGTGGGGAATGATTGGTTCAATTCAATAACAAGTCCGTAACGATTCGGGTCAGTAATGGTAGTGTCCGAGTAATGGTCATTGTCAGTAATTATCTGTGAGTACTGACTACTTGGAAGGGATATAGGTGTCAGTAATAACCTTTCAGGAGTCATCGATGTCAGTAATTGTGTAGTCGCTTGTCAGTAATTCCTGTGAGAAAATCGATGTCTATTCAACGCATCGTCATCATTTTAATGAGATTGATCGTGCTATTTTGGCTTCCTAAGGAATTCCACTGGTCTCAGATTGTTCATTTGGGTGATGTGTCAGTAGTGGGACCAGTGTGAGTGGTGACGCGTCAGCAGTGATCTGTGTCCATGAACGTCTATCGGCTATAACCTTGTCCTGTATAACCTTGTGGCTCTAATGGTCCGTTGCCCTCTCAGATCGCCCGAGACTTTAACCCCAACTGGATGAGCGCTGTGGAGATACTGGACGACGACAATTTCCTGGGCGCGGAGAATGCTTTCAACCTGTTTGTGTGCCAGAAAGACAGGTTCGTACCGCCCCCCCACATCTATCGGCAGCACAACCTGTTTGTGTGCCAGAAAGACCGGTTTATGTATTGGAACCTATGAAATTCTCTGAAGAAGCGCAAACCCTGCCTTTCACGTCCATTTGGTTCAGTTGCGCCGGGCAAGATGAAATTGAGCACGGAAAAGTAAATTAATCTGAAACGATGGCACGTTTCACCCGGGGTCTGTTTGACAGACTCGGACTTCGACGGACATCGTAGGTTGTGAAGTCCGGTCAGCGAGTCGCTTGCCTGAACCCTGTCTGCCCCCCACAGCGCTGCGACCACGGACGAGGAGCGGCAGCACCTGCAGGAGGTGGGGGCGTTCCACCTGGGGGAGTTTGTGAACGTGTTCTCCCATGGGTCCCTGGTGCTGCAGAACCTCGGCGAGAGTTCCACCCCCACCCAGGGCTCTGTGCTGTTCGGCACAGTCAACGGCATGATCGGTGAGGGGACATTTTACACACATCTCAGTCATTTAGTTTAGCATTTAGCTTTTTTCCCCCACATTTTTTCAATTTCTCCAAATTTAGTAGCCAGTTGTACCCTATCTATTCAAATTATTGCTGTTAGCTGAGGATACACCGACAATGGCCATTGGCGAGCTAATTATGCCGCTCCACGAGAACTGGCCAAATTCGGCTTGGCTGTGGCTCAGCAGACCCTTTCAATCCGCATAATTTCAAGCACATAATTTACTCAACAAGCGAAAAGCATCAAATCCATAAATGGCAAAACACACACACAATCATAAACAAGAACCATAGTCATAGTAATAGCGCTCAATAAAAAAAAAAAAAAAAGGGATTCGTTGGCTGGATTTGAGGATCCCTAGAAGAGAGGTTCGCTTGGACAGCTCTTGACAAGAATCCGCTCATTTAACACACGATTATGATCGATTCAATTAAATGTATTTCTGTATGCCGCTTTTTACAGAAGACTGTCACAAGGACGCTTTACAGAGTAACACAGAAGAGAATTAAACATATCAGCCCTCAGCCCCCGATAGCGTATGTGGTAAACGACTCCTTAAGGGGGGGAACCCCTCAGACAGTGGCGAGAAAAATCTTGGCAGGAACCCGGCTATAGGGCCGGCCCTTCCTGTCTGGAGTTCAGAGGGTAGGGGGATGAATTTGTAGCTCCAGGTGAGGGGATCGTTGAGCGGATGGGGCCCTGTTCCTCAAATCGTGGTTGTCGAGGACTGGGAACTGCTGGTTGTTCCCTTTTCGTTTACATTACAACGCGACTTACAGTTGATCAGAATAAGCAGGGCCCCTCTGGCTGCACTAATGTTATTGTGGCCACACTGGGGCTTGAACCACCAGACTTCAGGGTCTCAAGCCAATATTCTAAAGAATTACTTTAGTATAATTTGTTCCCGGAAATTGTTCAGGTAATTTCCAGGGAGAAAAGAAAATCAGGGTCGGATTTGTATTCAATGGCAGAATTTGATGATCCCTGGAATAGACGTTCACTCTATCCATTTATCACACAATTATAACACATGCTAATTCATAAAATGGATTATGAAACATAAAGGGTTTGCTTATAATGAGCAAATCCTTGTAATTATAAATTATAGAGGAGTTGCGTAATTATAAATGGGTTATTAAATATGGATTTGCTTATTTATGAAACATGAGAAACATGTCTATTTATAAGATGATTATCAACGGACCTGCTTATTCATTCAGTCAAATTGTGAAACGCGCACTCATTCATAAATTGAAATATTTTAATTGTAAAAAGATGAGAAGGTATGCAGGACTGATGGATTTTTGGCGTATCTGTGATTAACTGTCACGTGGCGTTGCACGATGGTTTGTTAGGGCAGGTTTATCTCCATGTGGTAAATGGTAATATATTTTATCCAAAGCGCTTTACAATTAATGCCTCACACATACACACACCAGCAAGGCACCAATCAGCTCGTTGGGAGCAATCGGGTGCTAGGTGTTTCGCCCAGGGCGGGGGATCAAACCGGCAACCTTCCGACTGGCAGATGGCTGCTCTTACCTCCTGAGCTGATGTCGCCCCCCATACGCACATCATGGCTTGACCTCACAGAGATGGCTGCGGTGTTTCACAGTAACACATTTTTTTCCCCCCCAGGTCTGGTGACCTCCCTGTCAGAGGGCTGGTACAGCCTGCTAATGGACCTGCAGAACAGACTCAACAAAGTCATCAAGAGCGTGGGCAAGATCGAGCACAGCTTATATCCTTCCCTGTGTCGCAGTGCGGTCTGTCGGTCAGTGCTTTGTGCGTTCCCTGCATTAGTTTGTTTGGTGCGTCGGTGTTTTAATTACTGGGCTGTTTGGGAATGATTTGGGGGTGCAGATTTTTGCTAGTAAGTAGCCTTTGGTGTTTACTTAAGGAATGTGGTTGTGGTCTACACTTCTTATAGCTATCACGATTCTATATATTTTTTTGCGCAATTAGAACTATCTCTGGCAGGTGGCAGTAGGTTTAGTTCCTTCTTTTCATCTTTAATCACACCCGATACGGTAACATATCTCTATACTTCGATGAAATGTTTCCTGGTGGGAAAAAACATCATGTGTATCTATTCAATGTCGGTTAACCTACCTACTAGCTTTGAAAAACACATCACTTATGTTTTCGCTCTTTATCCTTGTAGTCGTGTTTTTATCTACCACGTGGAAACAGCACAGCCCTGCTGCTGTCGTATCAACATTGAAAAGATACGAGTGACGTTTTTTTCCCCCCCGGAAGCATTTCAATTTGGCTCAGAGAATTGGAGGGTGTGCTACACCGGGGATGGTTGTTACTGCGCTTGTATATGGTGGTGGCTAAATCGCCCTGCCCTAGTCTGCGCCGCACGGCTCGACGGGCAGTTGCTTCCTTGACCCCCCGCGCTACCTGGAGGTCCTTCCACACAGAGCGCAAGAGTGAGCAGGCGACAGGCTTCATCGACGGGGACCTGATCGAGAGCTTCCTGGACCTGGGACGGGCCAAGATGCAGGAGGTGGTCAGCAGCCTGCAGGTGAGCGGGGGGGCCCCGCGCACTGACACGGCCGATCGGAGACGAAAACGGAAGGGCGAGCTCTTAACTCTCGTTTGAAACGGCCGTTTCAGATCGACGACGGCAGCGGAATGAAGAGGGAGGCCACGGTGGATGAGGTGATCAAGATCGTGGAGGAGCTGACACGGATCCACTAGCAGCAGCCCTCCACTGTGGCCGCAGACGCACTGGAGGGACGGGGCCGGGCGGAGATGTTCTGTAAATAACTATAAATAAACAATATGACAGGAATCTACTGTACACCCCCGTCCTAGCCCCTCCTATACTCACACAGGCAACGTGTTGCGCCCCCACACCCCCACCCCACACCCCCAGCCCGGACCGATCTTAAAGAGCAGCTACAGCGACTCGTAGAGGCGATAGAACCTGTTATTTACCACCAAACTCACCAGGCCTCCATCTTAGAATTTGAGTACTAGAGTTTCTGCGCTGGTTGGGATGAACTGGGAAGCGAGGTCCGCATGGCGGTTGAGTCTCACGCCCCAGTTCAGTTACCCCCGGGAACGAGAAGCCCCAAAGCTTAGCAGTCAACTCTGGGAGGAGGTGGACTGTGTGGGGGATGGATTCCTTGTGTTTTTGTGTTTGTGAGAAATTTCAATTTGTTTCTTTTAATAAAGTTTGGTAGCTGTTCGCTGCATTCACTCCATGACTTGTAACATAAAGGGCTTTTTTTTGCCAAAGTTTGACATTATTGAATTCTTGTTTTTTATCTTCATCTTTTAGGGTGCTATTTTTTAACCAACACAAAGCAATGCTGACATACAGTCCGACAAAAACATTGTTTTTTTAAAATATAAAATTGATATATTTACAGCAAGCATATTGGGTACAACCTACCAGCTGACTTTCCTATAAAACTGCAGGACTGTACCTAAGAGAACTGATGCAGTTTTAAAGTTGAAGGATGATCACAACAAATACTGATTTGATTCTGATTTCAGCTGCTCACTGCTATTTATAGTACATTTTTAAGTGAAACTTGATCTTTGCTTTACTGATTTTATTTATTTATTCTCCATGTGCCTAAGACTTTTCCACAGTACTGTATTGATCGTGTGTTCCGGCACATTCTGTCAATGACATGTTTCCCAACTGAAATGAGCACATATGTGTTTGCATGGGATGGGTGTATTCACGGAAATCTCATGGGCCAGTGGTAGCTTCACAAAAAAGTGTTTTTCTTCACCTCATTAATGGAGGTTTAACCACCAAAATCACCTTTGTAAGGTCCTTCAGTCGTGTCGCACATTTCAAGGAAAGATTGAAGCATGACGAATACCGCCAGGCCAGTCGTGACTGATTGTGGCAGGGCTCGAGAATCATTTGTAGGATTGAGCGAAATTAATTTTTTTAATATTGTGATTAAGTCTCTGAAATGGCTAGGTAGTGTTACTGTTTTTGGGTTGCACTAATGCTTAGTTGGCAGTGATGGAGTGTTAATCTTCTTCGTCATGGTCTTGAGACCTTTCATAAACTTGATCTTTGGCTCAATCTTTGTCTCTGTCTTGGTCTTGGCATATGGTCTTCGGGCAATACCGTGGTCTAAGCCTGGACTCTCTGACTGACTTGCCTACCAGTGGATACAAACTTGTATAGTAAGCAAGTGAGCTGTTTTGGTCATGGCCCAAGTAAACTCTGGTTTGCTCAAGATGGTTATCACTGCACTCCACCACTAGTCTGTGCCAGAGCTGCAGATAATTCCCCGATGGCAAGTTTCTTTTGCTGTGTGTATTTGCGGTGTCGACCCCATAGCTGCCTAGTAACAAGGTGGTGATAAAAGGAGAACTGGTCACCTAATGCCCTCCAAAACTGAGAAATTAAATCTAGAAGAATAAAATTTAGAAGAATAATAAAATCGTGCGTGAATCGGCCATTTCGCATGATGGCTTGATAATTTTACAAAAGTAACATTGAAGATTGAAAACAAACAATATTCATACGTCTTTGGACAAAGATGTTTCTTCATTTGGCTTCCTACGCAACGCACACAATTTTACATTTGTAATCAAACAAATGTGGTTACAAGCAGATTTTCAGCTTTTATTTTTTATTACATTTTGCTTTCACCATGTTGAAATGCACTCCAACGGCAAGTCAAAAGCCTGGAGTCAAGACTCGATGCTGAAAGCTCTTTTGTACCTGCACTAAGGAAGCAATTGAACACACCTGACTAATCTGAAACACCTGTATGAAAAGTGCTGTAATTTCTACATGGGGGAGCTAATTGCTATTGCAATTTCAGAGCCTGCTGTTGTGATAGTCATGTGACTGAACTTTGAAGGGCACTGTGCTAATGATAAATGGGGCCCAACTTGAGATGTCAGCCCGGTACTTGCCGGGATCAATCTGGGCCGGGGCTGTCTGGGGCCCTCAAACTTCATGAAATCATGAGTGCCCCCCCCCCCCCCCCCGCCTTCTTTATTTTAAAAGACTGCATCTATTACATGCTGACTCCTCAAGTAAGTCATGATTCATTTTAACTTTTTTTCCCCAAGCTTAAAATCACTTTCGCGGGGTCAAGTCAACGCTTGGTGTAGCATGCTGCTTGCAGGCATGGGACAGAGGCCTGTGAGAATTTGTCTGATATTCCTAAAACGAGAACGTGAAAATGGCACAGAGTTTGTCTGATGTTCTAATTTAAACAATGTATTCTCTCAAAATTGAAAAGTTTGATTTATTGCACTACAAATAAGCAATTCATTATCTGCGAGAGGTTCATTTTAAATCATGGAAACCTAAGCTTGTTACTTCAGACAGCCACTTTAGTCTAAAATAAATTAAGTTGGGAGGTATAGCAAGTTGTCAAAACTTGCTGAATTATTCCGCAGGGGTATTTTGTTAGGCCAGACCTTGTGACTGAATTGGCAAAAACTATCCTGCTATCAATGTTACGATAGCTAATGCATCTTGCATAATTTCTTAATATATTGCTCCCACTCAGGAAATGTAGAAAATTATTTTTCCTCATTTTTCAAATCACAAATTGTAAACGATGGAGATGGGGCAGGGTGAGAACAAAACTGTAAATCGTTTTTGAAAGGGAAGATGAAGAAAGTTACTCTAACTGTCTAGCCATCTCCCCACTCAGTTACCCTATTTTTCCCAGTACAAAGCCCCTGGATTTAGACCCTTTCAATCTGAGGTCAGCCATATTTCCATGTCTTTAGTGCTTCCACATTTCAATGTGTTCCCTTTCGCTATTCCCCTTTTTTAAACATGACTGCACCTCCTCTAGGAGCTGTTGAATAATAGTTCCATAATCTCTAGGACTGAGTCACCCCTGAAATTGTCCATTTCATATCCATAGAAAAGGGACACGCAGTACTGACAGGTATTCACACTGCTATTCCCATGCTTGCTATTATAGTGGATGAATGCACCCCTCTCAGTAAAGAATCTTATTTACTCCCTCATCCGTTATAGGATCAGAACCATTTATCTTTTCTCTTTGATCTTATTGAGCTCGATAATACTACAGCAGAGGGAATCGTGGCTGGACTGCCTGTTCAGATACGGCCTTGATGATGCCTTTGGTAAACATACTTTCTGGTTGCATTCGCATATATAGGGTGGCATTACCTTAACTGCAGACATGGTTGGAGCTTTCTGTTGGGGGTGCAATGAAGTGCTACCCAGAGACCAACCACTTTTTATACGTTATATCGCCTTACAATCAGCCTCAGAAGTGGGTGTCCGCCTGAGACAGATTGGATGAGTGTTTGCCATAAATTGGGTAGCTTCATCCTATAGAAAGGTAAATGACTTTTGGACAGTATACAGTGTACTATGCAATCACCTCACTGCTTCAAGTAAAGATGTGACCAGAAATTCCCACTGAGAGATGCACTGTATGTATGAAGGTCGAGCAGCAAAATTGAGCTCAGTTGCTTTTATTAAAAACTTGGGCCTTCCTCATGATGGATGATACTCTCACCGAGCTAAAGGACTTTTCTGAGTTTCTGCAGTCCAGAGACATCAGACTATCACACTCGATCAAAGGCAGGTAGATGTACAGTCAGGTCCAGAATTATTGGCTCCCTTGATAAATATGCAGAAAAACTAAAGCAGTCTAAACTAAAAGGTTATTGACACAACATTTATTTTCCAAAATGTGTAAAGTACTTTATTAAAGATAAAAAAATAAAAAAACTGGTTTCAATTATTGGCACCCCTTGGTTTTTCTTCAGTTCAGACCACAGCTTTGACTGAGCTCAGTCTGGAGACTGAGATAGGCATTGCAGAACATGGGTGTTTCATTTATCAATTTCTGTGTGGATTTTGATACAAGTCATTTTCCTGCTGGAAAATCCACCTATGACCAAAGGTCAACTTCAGAAAGCAGGCACAAGAAATCTGAAATATAAACATTAAGTCTGAGTTGCTTGAGTTCATGGTAGACTAAAATCAATTTCCAGTCACATGCAGAAAGAATGATTTAATATTGATTCTGAGTCTGAGAAACATCGCATTATTTTTCTTAATGTCCATTGAACATGATTACTGCGTACAACAAATACCAAATGTATGTATTTTGGCAAATTATGTACAGGATTTACAATGTTAGGATTTTTAAAAGGAGACAATCAAATTTAAGTAATTTCGACTGGAGGAAAGTTCTGGATTGCAGGAACTGAATGAAAAGTGTGGCAGGTTCAAAAGGGTTATACTTGATGCGCAGTGTATATTAATTCCAAAGTTGTGGAAAAGTATGTTGAAAAGGCAGTCTCCACCGTGGATTAATAAAGCTATACATAAATAAATAAAAGAGTTGGGAAAGAAATAAAAAACTATAAGATTTATAAAAAGGGCAGTACTATGAGTAATAATGCTGAATATTATAATATGGGTGCTAAGGTTAGCCAAAAGGCTACTTGAAAGGCAAACTGCAGAACATGCTAAATGTAATCCTAAGCGTTTCTTTCAGTACTGTAGTAGGAAAAGCAAAGTTAAAGAGGAGGTTAAGTCCATTAAGAATAATGATGTTGCCAATGCCTTAAATGGCTACTTTGTTGAGAGTTTTACCAGGGAGGTTACCAGAAGGCATATTCAATTCTCAAAATGTCTTAACCAATATTGAGATAGGGGATAAAGAAGTACTAGATCAATGACATAAACCTTAACAGAAATAAGGCAGCAGGCCATTATGGCATATTCCCTATGGTACTCAGAGTTAAGTATCATTTTAAACCTATTTTTAGACAGCCTTTTGAAACTGGAGAAATACCAGATGTCTAGAAACAAGCTAATATAATACCAATATATAAGAAAAGGGACCCTGATCCAGGAAACTACAGGTCTGTCAGTTTGACTTGTAAAATACTAGAGAATTATACTATCATTAGAGAATTAGAGAACTGGAATTATTTCTTGAAAATGATAACACTCTAAAAGACAGCCAACATGGTTTTCGTAAGGGTATGTCATGTCTGACAAACCTTTTTCCACTCTTTGAGGAAGCTACCAAGGGGTTTGATGTTTGTAGGGCTTATGTGATATTATATACTTAAATTTCTAAAAAGCATTTGATAAGGTACTGCATGATAAACCCATTATCAAAATTAGGACTGTAGGAATTGCAGGAGCCACTTCAGAATGGATTCAGAAGTAGTGGAATCTACTAAAGTAATCCAGGAATCTTTAAACAGAAGCCAGAAGTGGGTGGAAGCCTGGCAAATGAAATTAAATATATCTAAATGTAAAGTTATTCATGTAGGAAATAAAAACAAGGCACGATTACTTTATGGGCGGTACAAAATTGGAATGTGCCCAAATTGAAAAAGACATAGTTGACCAAAGCCTTTCGGATTCAAGTCAATGTGTTGCAGCAGTAAATAAGGTCAACAGGAAGCAAGGATACATAGCCAAGAGTATTGAGTATAAATCTAAGGAAGTTATACTCACCTTCTACAATACCTTTGTCAGACCACACTTTGAGTACTATGTGCAGTTCTGGGGACTGCACTACAAGAAAGATATGGAGGCACTGGAAAAGATTCAAAGAAGGGCAACCAGATTGATTCCATATATAATGGATAACAGTTATTCAGAAATATTTAAGATGCTTAATCTCTTTGACCTTAGTAAAATTAGGCTTCCAAATTAATTAAAGAGATTAACAAATTGAACTACAACCGATTCCTCAGGGTGAGTTCGGTTTGCAGAACTAGGGGTCATAAATGTAAATTGGCAAAGGATAAATTCGGTACAGATATTAGGTGCTTTATTAATCATTCATTAGAATCAACCAAAGTCTTCCAAAAAACTGCACCCCTGGTTTAATACTTTGTGCAAACATCCACAGCCAAGATGACAGCCTTGAGTATTTTCCTATCATTTCTGATAAGGTTACAGAACACATTTGGAGGAATTTTGGACCATTTCTCCATGCGGAATCATTGATATCCTTGGGATTTAGTCTGGGGATGTTGTTTTCACTTTTCTGCCAAATAAATTTCTGCCATTGCTTTGGCAACCTGTGTATTCCCTCTCCTGGTGCCAGCAAATCCTCACCTATATAGATATAATTAGAATGGATTCTACAGCCTGGATCCATGGTCCCAGGGGAGGAACAGTAGAGGAATGGTGTGAGGCAGTAGAGATGTTATGTGAACTGTTACATGAACAATATTTTATTGTATCTTTTTTTTAAATTATTCTCTCAAATTCTGTATTTACAGATAATGTGGTGGATGGGATCGAGAGGGGACTGGGAATAGGGGAAATTTGTTTCTAAAATTGTATTTTGCATTCAATTTCTTAAAAAACAAAACATTTAATCACAAGAATTCACAATAATATGATTTATTTTTAACAAACTGTAATGCCAAATGTGTCCCGTCCAGTCCCGAGTGGTCCTGTTTCTGCTCTTCTGGCTCTGTACCCCAGAGGGTCAGACTGATCGTGTAGGAATTACATCCCGTTTTACACATAAAAGTAATTGGTAAGTTGGCCTCTCAGGCCTTTCTGATTAGTCAAGTGTATGCAGTCGCTTCCTTAGTAACGCTACAAGAAATCTTTCAGTATCTGGTCTTGATTCTAAGCTTGTCATTGCATTTGGAGTCTGTTATTGTTGCTTGTCAATATGAGGGCCAGCATTTTGCCAATGGATATCAAGAAAGCCATTATGAGGCAAAGACATAAGAAAATTGTACTGTAGCTATCCCAATACAAATTCAGTGGCGTTATATAAACAAATTTGGTATTAAACTACAATAATTTATGTCTGCTGTGACTGTAATGCATTCAACAATTGTATGAAGACCAACACAATGTCAAAGTCAGAACAAAGCATAGCATTGCATATGGTACAGATTAATCACTACGCAACCACACAGTGACATTACTGCACAGTCATTTTATTTCAAAAGGCATTTTATTTCTTAATTTATATGTACTTCTATATATATTTGTTTCCATGTGAACATTTCTTAATATTCAGTTTACAGTGTGAATAATGTATAGAGCTGGCATTGAAGCTACTACAGCACAAAATCAGTGACCATGTTCAAACGAGGACTTCCATGGTCACTGTTCAGCCAATACTGCTTATGTGTATTTAACTTCCATTATTAATATGCAAGGTTTTACACAGGCCCATTTTTTAACAATTTTACAAGGTAATATATGTCGAACCATGGAAATCCATATTTGACCAAGCTTCAGGTCCAAGCTGTGTCTACCATATGCAGGACAGAACAGCTGGGATCCTATTCCTATTCTTTGATTGTGGTCATCTTCGTTTGTAGGGTTAAAAGAGAAATGTCAGTGGGGATTTAAGTGTGTGGCCAACACGTACACGTTTGTGCCACCACATACTATTTTTTTTCGTACAGTAGCCATATTCATTCTTGAATTTGTTGTAACTTTCCTTGGAATCAGTGTCCACTGAAACAGGGATATGCGACATCACTGAATGGATGGACTGTTCAAAACAACGTGACATGACCTCAACGATAACAGACGCCTGTAATGTAACATTGACACCACCAGCTGCAGATAGCATTATAAAGGGAGAACACAAATACCTGTATGGCTGATACAGTGGTCTTATTCTCATGTTAACAAAACTGTCAAAGTAAAAAGGATTTCAGCTGATGTTAACTCAAACATTATAGGCCCTGGACATTACAGAGGAAATGCATTGTGCCTAGTTACCCACATTTTATTTATTTATTTTAAAAGAGCTTCAATATGAGTGTATTCCCCCCCCCCCCCCCATCCTATATTATAGTCTAGATATACTACTTTTGGCATCTGAAACCTGACTCCAGATGTGATAAAAAGTATACCTGAATTATACTATTTCATACTTAAGAATTTTTGAAGCATAATTTTATATCATGTATGCTCAGTATACTATTTTCTCACTTTGGTCAGCTATGCATCGCTACTATATTGAGAGTAGGTGTGGCCATCCTGGTGATGCAGAACATTTCTCTGCAGGATGTGACGTAGGTCTGTTGAAGAAGTGTTGCACTGATGTACCCTTTTACCTTATTATCTGTGGACACGTAAATTTGCCATCACAGATTAATTTATGCTGACATTTCCCTTTAATGTCAATTTTTGTTGCGTGGCCAAATAGAAGTGCAGTACACGCACAAAAAAGTCATTGAGTTTGTAGAAATGCTGGATCTGCTAGGTAAATTCACAGTGGTATCTTAAATGAAGCCTTAGCAACACTCCCTCAAGAATAAAAAATCTATAAAATGGCTTGATGGCAGAAAGAAATAACATGTATAGACCTCTTATAACAAAAATAAATGCCATTGATTTATATATTATATGAATATTCCCTTGGATTCACGAATAAAGAGAAGATGCAACAAAAATGAATTCATGGTTATACACAAAACACTCACTTATGGGAGTTTTTATAATCTTTTTTCTTTTTTTCTTTTTATAGTTTTATATTACCATTTGCTTTACTCAGTATGTATAGTAAAATGCACCAAACAGGCTCTGTTCTGTAATTTGTTATTAAACATCTGTGATTCATGGTCCATTCATGAAAGTAATCAATGCAGAAAGTTTAATCAATGCAGATGTACATATTTCATTACCCTTCCACCAAAGATGCCCTGTTTGGCCTCAGAGTGTCTATACATATCAAACGGATGAGACTGCTCTCCAGGGGCATGGGTCAACAATCTCATATTGCACTTATTAAACATATTTGCATGTCCGATATTATTTATTTTGATATTCACACTTTTTTCAAAGGTAGATGTAGTGCTAGTCTGTGTTTAATGTCATCATTTGAAATGTGTTTTATTAAAAGCACTGCTGCGGAAGAAACAGCTCTAATAGGAAATCAGATGAAAAATATGTGAAATGTCAAAATACCTTAGTTAATATTACATTCCTGTATTGTTTCTATACAAACCTTGCTCCCTGTTAATATTAATTTCACTCCAGAAGAGCTCGGAGTTCATGTTTTTATGTTGCATTACACTGACATCATGGAAATGTTAAAAGCTAATTGTTATGCTGTGTGGGTCTGCAACTGTGGTCCTAGGGGGGGGGGTGGGGGGGGGGGTACAGGTTCTCAGCAGCTAATGTTAACACAGTTTGTTACACGGTTTACCGATTTCACCACTTTTCTTGGGTCTGAATCGGTTGCTGATTTCAGGTGAAAACAAGGCCCGGCAGACCCTGGCTGCAGCTGTCTTGGACTGGGGGTGCAGACCATTGAGTGGCTGCTATGGCATCACACATAGGCCGCAGGGTGGTGTGTGAACATGTTACAGAGGCTCTCCGGAAAGATCCGAGATGGACAACAGAGGAAAAGAGCAACGGGTGATGAAAAGGAAAAGCGAGCCTCCAGGAAGTGTTCCTGATAAAACCCCTCGGAGTTCTTCCCTCTGGTGCTGAAGCAGTGGTGTCAGGATGATCTAGGCGTAGAAGGTTTCGGGTTTGACAGGCTGGCAGAACATCGTCATGGAGAAGACCAGCCCCAGAATCTACACACACAACAATCATATTCAAAAGAATTGCCCTACACACAACAATCACATTCAAAAGAATAGCCCGACACGCAACAATCACATTCAAAAGAATAGCCCTACACACAACAATCATATTCAAAAGAATAGCCCTACCCACAACAATAACATTCAAAAGAATAGCCCTACACACAACAATCATATTCAAAAGAATAGCCCTACACACAACAATCACATTCAAAAGAATATCCCTACACGCAACAATCACGTTCAAAAGAATATCCCTACGCGCAACAATCACGTTCAAAAGAATATCCCTACACGCAACAATCACGTTCAAAAGAATATCCCTACACGCAACAATCACGTTCAAAAGAATATCCCTACACGCAACAATCACGTTCAAAAGAATATCCCTACACACAACAATCACATTCAAAAGAATATCCCTACACGCAACAATCACGTTCAAAAGAATAGCCCTACACACAACAATCATATTCAAAAGAATAGCCCTACACGCAACAATCACATTCAAAAGAATATCCCTACACGCAACAATCACGTTCAAAAGAATATGCCTACGCGCAACAATCACGTTCAAAAGAATATCCCTACACGCAACAATCACATTCAAAAGAATATCCCTACACGCAACAATCACGTTCAAAAGAATATCCCTACACGCAACAATCACGTTCAAAAGAATATCCCTACACACAACAATCACATTCAAAAGAATATCCCTACACGCAACAATCACGTTCAAAAGAATATCCCTACACTGCCTGTACAGTGCATTCAAATCAATATCCCTACACATAGAAATACATTCAAATCAATATCCCCACACATAGAAATACATTCAAATCAATATCCCTACACACATACATTCAACTCCATATCCTGAAACATACCAGAAATACATTCAAATCAAGTTTGCTACACAGACAAATATATTCAAATAAATATTGCTAAACACAGCAAAAATACATTTTAATCAGTACCAATACACAACCAATACACATACCACAAATACATTCAAATAAGCATTGTGTCATATACTGTATACTGTATTAGTATGTAGCTGAGTGAGTGTCATTTTTACTGTAAGTGAGCATACTGCGTGAATATGCTTATACACTAGGTTCCTGAGTGAGAGTATTATACATTTGTCTCCAGAATTATTGGCACCCTTGATAAATATTCACAAAAATTAATGTAAACCAAAAAATAGTACAGTTATTACAGAGCTTTATCTTCCCACATGTGAAGTATTGCTTCATTAATGATTCAAAGGAATCAAGCAAAGACTAAAAATATATTTCCCCAAAAAAACAGGTTGAACAATTATTGTTATATACTTTGTGCAAACTCCTGGCAAAGATGACAGCCATTTGTCTTTTATGTGTGATACATTGAAAAATCTAAGACTTAGGTTGATTCCATTGAATCATTAATAAATTGCACTACCTTACAGATGTTGGAAAATAAAGCTTATGTCAATAACTTTATTATTCTTTTGTTTACAGCACTTTTTGTGAATATTTTTGCCAATTCCAATAATCCTGGAGCCTACTTTACCTACATGTAATGGTATACATACCTGCCTCTGGGATTATTCTATATGGGTTAGTATATACCTTTGTGTGTAATATATATACTGTGAGCTAGAGTGTGTACCTGGGTGAGCCCAGTACACAGGGCGAAGATCCACAGAGCCACCAGGTTCTCCTGCAGCCATCCCTTCACCCGCTCATAGCAGGGCTATGGAAAACACACACACACACACATGCACACGCAAACATGCACCCAGATACACACACACACACACACATAGAAATTGTCAGCATGAGGTTGTCAAAGCTTCTTTCAAACAAGATGCTCTTGCTGGCCTACTCTTCCACCTCAGAAAAATCACAGTTGGTACAGCAAAGCGAGTCAAAATATATTTTATCTGGAGCAATAAGCACTTCTTAAAGCACTGAAAGTGTATCAATCATATTAAATTGTATTCCATAACTGAAATATCTAATTATATGTGGCCTTTTTCTTTTCATCACAGTGGATTTAAGCTCCATGAAAAAATCTTTTTATTTAAGGTAACTCTACAACATGGCTTGGCTGTGTGCAAAAACAGATTAACTGCACTTGTATAGCAATTGGTCATTTGTTTAAGGCAGATGCATGATGTGGTGTTCACATTTTAGGTTATGTGAGTTTATTTTGGCTGCTACAGATTCCTCATAACTCATTCTCAAGTTACCCTTCCTTAGTGTGGTAATGTAAGTGCCCTTGATTAATGTGGTAATGTAAATTCCCTTGGTTGAGGGCAGAAATGTAAGTAGCCTTAATTCAGTGTTGCAATGTAAGTGCTCTTAATTGAGTGTAGTAATGCAAATGCCCTTCATTAAGTGTGTTAATGCAAGTGGCCTTAATCGAGTGTGGGAATTTACATGCGCTTGGTTGAGTGCAGTGATATACATGCCCGTGGTTGAGTGTGGTGATGTACATGCCCTTGGTTGAGTGTGGTGATGTACATGCGCGTGGTTGAGTGTGGTGATGTACATGTGGTGATGTACATGCCCTTGGTTGAGTGTGGTGATGTACATGCGCTTGGTTGAGTGTGGTGATGTACATGCGCTTGGTTGAGTGTGGTGATGTACATGCGCGTGGTTGAGTGTGGTGATGTACATGTGGTGATGTACATGCGCGTGGTTGAGTGTGGTGATGTACATGTGGTGATGTACATGCCCTTGGTTGAGTGTGGTGATGTACATGCGCTTGGTTGAGTGTGGTGATGTACATGTGCTTGGTTGAGTGTGGTGATATACATGCCCTTGGTTGAGTGTGGTGATATACATGCCCTTGATTGGGGCTTGGTTGAGTGTGGTGATATATAGATGTCTGTGGTTGAATGTGGGGATGTACATGTGGTGATGTACATGTGGTGATGTAGATGTGGGGATGTACATGTGGTGATATATAGATGTCTGTGGTTGAATGTGGTGATGTACATGTGGTGATGTAGATGTGGTGATATATAGATGTCTGTGGTTGAATGTGGTGATGTACATGTGGTGATGTAGATGTGGTGATATATAGATGTCTGTGGTTGAATGTGGTGATGTACATGTGGGGATGTACATGTGGGGATGTACATGTGGTGATATATAGATGTCTGTGGTTGAATGTGGTGATGTACATGTGGGGATGTACATGTGGTGATGTAGATGTGGTGATGTAGATGTGGTGATATATAGATGTCTGTGGTTGAATGTGGTGATGTACATGTGGGGATGTAGATGTGGTGATGTAGATGTGGTGATATATAAATGTCTGTGGTTGAATGTGGTGATGTACAAGTGGGGATGTACATGTGGGGATTCTAAGCCGCTGAGCTGAGTGGGGTTTTCTCACAGCAGTCCACCAGGTCCCGGGGTTCTCCAGGCCGCAGTTATCACTGTACTCCAGGCAACAGGAGTCCGGCACACGGGTGGCATTATACACTTCAAACCAGTCTGTGTGATTGGTCACTCCACAGCAGCGAAACTGCCAGGAACAGAAAAAACCCAGTAAGGAACTGAAAAAAACCCCAGTAAAGAACAGAAAAAACCCAGTAAGGAGCAGAAATAACCCAGTAAAAAGCAGAAATAACCCAGTAAAGAACAGAAAAAACCCAGTAAGGAACGGCCCTGATCACTGATCTGACTAACTACTAACTATTGACTTGAGAGAAACATTTTTCGATTGACTTTCATTTTTGATAGATTTAAAAAAAATACTTTTTCTCATAGAAATGTTCTGATAACGACTGGGAATAATTTGTAATCGCATGGCAACATAACAACCTTAAAAGGCAAAACAAGTTGCTGGAAGGGCTGTGCTCTGGAAGCCCTCCCGCCCACCAACACAACATGATGCAAGCATTCATGGATAAGGGAGGGCAGCAGCAAACCCCCTCGTGTGCCATTTCCCTTGTTCTGGGTATGTCTCTGAAAGCTTTGGTGATAGGCAAAGTAATAATTTTAAAATATCAAAGTAATTTTTTTTAGCAGAAGCAGGCTCAATTCTTCTTGGATTTCAGTGTGTTATAATTTGCATAAATCATCCTGTTTAATTTGAAGATCTATTTATATTCCAGGGTTGTATTTGCATGCATACACAGGCTGTGTTTGGTAAACTCTTTGTTAGATGATATAGATTTCCATTTCCTTCCTATTATCTCCGATTGTATTTTGCGTGTCTGGCCGGTGAGATTGGCTTTTGATAATAGCAGGCTTGCGCTTCCCATGGGGTGGCCCAGTTTAAGGGACTGCACCAGGTTTCCTGGGGGGACTCACGTCAGTTTGTACAATACTCCAAGCGTTGGTCAGGCCCACGTTGCCTTCAGTCCCAAACAGCTGAAGGCCCTTCTTCAGATCAGACTGGGCATAGCGGTCTATCTAAAGAAACATAAACACAGTTAATGGAAGACAGAAAAGACATATAGTACAGGCCAAAAGTATTCAGCCACCAGGGGTTTAAAATAAAACGACTTTAGGTCGAGAAAAATTCAGTTAATTTAAGTGCATTTATTGAATAGCAGCCCAAAACACAAACATATTCATTCAATTTCCACCCACAATAACAACAAAAAAAGATTTGTTTTACTTCAAAAATAATCTTAGAACTTTCTTAAAAATAACCTAATTTGGCTTTAATAACAATTAAACCAATTACGGGAAATCTGTCCAATTATTTTGCAATGTGGGAGGTGGAAGGGTGGGAGGAATGTGGAGGGGTAATTAACAAAAATCGTATCTGCTTTATGCTTTCTTTAAAACTACAGGTAGCCGAATGCCTTTGGCCTGTAATGTAAGTAAGATAGGCACAACAGCTGCAAGAAAGAAGAAGGAGTTAGGTTTAGATGTGTGAGGCCAAGTAAACACATTGCCGCAAGAATGTTATTCCATGGAGAAACCAAACAGTTTTTGTTTTTTTGACCACAGCAGGCCTACTATTTTTGGCCTGTACTGTATGCATATGCAAAATAATGAAATAATTCTTGGCTCTGTGAAAATAAGTTATGCTTTCTTGGTTTTTGCTACCTGGTGCTTGAGTGCTTTTCATTAATTTGTAAACATACCTGAGATTCATGCTCATAATGTACATAACACAAGAATACATACAAAACTATAACAATAATAAATAACACACAACCTATTTTATGGATGGATATAAAAAATATCCTTACAAAATTAAGGCATTAGTGATACTCTCAATCCTTGCCAGCAATGAATTGAGATTTCTACACAATGAGTTATGAACACACAGCTTTCAGATACAACTTCCCACAGCCATACAATACTGCCCAGACCTTTTGGATATTCTGTTTATTTCTTTTTCCTTTTTCTTTTTTGCACTTTATAATAAGGTGTCATGTTGTTAACATTAATTAATTGCTTTACAAATGCATTAATTAAGCCTCATATTAACTTCCCATTTCTTAATGTATTTTTTAACGATTAACTAATCTATAATATATAGGCCCAAATAGTATACTTTACTAGGTACACCAGCTTGCAAATGCAAATTTTTAATCAGCCAATCATGTGGCAGCAACTAAATGCATACAAGCATGCAGACATGGTCAAGAGGTTCAGCTGTTTTTCAGACCAAATGACAGAATGGGGAAGAAATGTGACCATAACCATGGAATGACAGGGTGGATTGAGTATCTCAGAAACTGCTGATCTCCTGGTATTTTTACATACAACAGTCTCTAGAGTTTGCAGACAATGGTGCGAAAAACAAAAAGAAATCTAGTGAGCAACAGTTCTGTGGGCAACAATGTGTTGTTATTGAGAGAGGTCAGTGGGGAAGGGCCAAACTTGTCAAAGCTGACAGGAAGGTAACAGTCACACAAACCACACATTACAACAGTGGTGTGCAGAAGAGCATCTTTCAACACACAACACCTCAAAAAAGGTGGATGGGTCCAATAAGTAATAAATGTCTTATAAATACCTAATAAAGTGCTCACTGAGTGTATATGCTCCAGAGGTAATTTGTCTTTTTAACAAAAAAATAACTTTTTTGTTGAGAAATAGAAACTGGAAAGCACGATGAGTCACTACACAAAGAAATTAGCCATCCAAGATGGTAGGGTGCCAAGGTAGAAGTCAGAAGCCATCTCAATGTGCTGTTTGGCTCAATTTGAAGTTAGAAATGGAGGAAGTCTGCACTATTTTATGCTGATAGAAAAGTCAGATTTTGGCTCAAATATAATATTCTTTTAATACCTGGCACAGATCTGCAGACTTAATAGCATATGTTTTTAGGACTGCATACAATTCATATTATTATATAAACAAGATATTTTGTGAACAGCAACATGGATACACCTGAGAAACATGATGGAGGGAAACTGCCAGAGAAGTCGTAAAACCTGGCACTCCAGGGGGAGGAAGGAGAAGAGACTCCCGTTGAAGTGAATCATACATTACTTTTGAAAGTCAACACAAAACTGATCTCTCGATCTCCCAAAGGGAGGGTACGAGTGAGATAAAAAGAGCTTAGAATTCTCTGCTGCAATCATTTTGGCCCTGTGAAAAGAAGTACAGGAAATGAAAAGTAATGTTACCTCTTTACAACCAAATCCTGCTGTTATGAAGTGAGAAATAACATTTACAAACGAATGTACAAACCCGTTCTTCAGAGAAAAACTTTTTTTTCTCAGGTGTCCCTGAATATAACTGAGAAAACACTGAATCTGGGGTTTGTGACTCTGTGATAAAGAATCTGAAATTGATTCCTGACACTGTTGAAAGAATAGGTCTTTCTTGTTTCTGGGATGCGTTTTCTTTTGGCTACTAGGTGCATTGTAGGTTTCACTCCAAAAATGCAAGGTAAAAACATAGTTAATCAGTCCAGCCACATTTGGGGTTTCATATCTGAAGATTATGTATTCATTTTACAGAGATGAACCAGAGACTGCCTAGACAGCATCTAGATGATAAAATGGCATATTGACTGCTGAGGGGATGGGTGCGCTCAGGGAGATCTGCCAGGCAGTGGGAAATTTGCATATATTCTTTGTTTTTTCCACAGTAACTGCTTGTTGTTCGGCACCGCTAGGTGGCAAATGTGAGCGCTGTAATCCATAGCAATCTGAAATACTTGCAGGTTCTGACCATCATACTATATGAGAACTGGAGACAGCGTCCACTTTCCGGTCCCATGGATTCCTATGGGAGCTGCTCAATGGCGTGAGAAGCCATTGAGGCAGTCATGTTGGACTATGGGGCTTTTGGCACCAGAGCATGCACACTGGGTACCTAATCATGAAGGATCATGGTAAATTTAGACCAATGACGTGAGCCACAGGGACGTACTCCGAGAATTGAGAAAGTGGGAGTGAAATTGAAGCCAACTGTCAAGCTGTGTAGCTGTCTTCTGCATATAGCAGGAGGCTAGCAGGATTTTATGGAAGAAAATAAGTGATTCACTGTGACAAGGACATTTTTAATGTAGTGACTACCATTGAAGTCCATCACGCCGGCAAGGGTGGGTTCATGACAGCTGTGGTTTAGTGTGCTGACATTTGCCACCTTGTGGTGGTTGTGCAGAAAACAAACCCTACAAATGATTTCTCCACCTGTTACAGGCTGAAATGCAACACGGCTGCCCCCTACTATTGGAAACTCGCAAGTATTTTTTCCTGGCCGGTGACATTTTTACTGCAGAGGCAATATGTCAAATGAAACACAAAACTAGTCTCACCTGCCTTTTTTAAGATGGTAGTGTTACAGCTCTCTTCAAAGGTGTCTTTTCTTTTGTTTTCTGGATGTTTAAGTCCAGAAAGCAGTCTTTGCACCAGACATGAGACCAACTTACACCGGTGGACTAGAGCAGGGAGACTCAATCTTTCCCAGAAAGGGTCGGCAGTGACACGCCTGATTCTAGTAATCAACAATTACAGTCTTTGCTAAGGATCTTGATAACTAGAATCAGATGTGATCTGCTTGGCTGGAATAATAGCCTACACCCACACCGGCCCTTTCTGGGAAAGACTGAGTATTGACTTTGTCAATTTAAGGAAGAAAATGTCTTGGCTGGTACTCCTATAGGAACGCTACTCAGCTCCATGTCCTGTGGGCCGATGTGTCAACTGTGCGCTACACCACCTGATTTCACTAATGAGCTTATTAGCTGAACCAAGCAGGTGAAATAATTTCTGAAATCAGGTGGTGTAGCGCACATTAGGAGCAAATACCTGCAGACACTGCTGCCCACAGGGCTTGGAGTTGAGTAACACTGTCATATAGTGATTTGTGTATCATGTGAAGAGAATATGAACTCAGTGATCACTTTATTAGGTAGATGTGTACACCAGCTTGTTAATGCAAATATTGAATCTGCCAATTATGTGGCAGAAACTAATTGCATAAAAGCATGCATGTTTTTCAGACCAAATGTCAGAATGGGGAAGAAATGTGGTCTAAGTGACTTTGACCATGGAATGATTGTTGGTGCCAGACAGGGTGGTTTGAGTATCTCAGAAACTGCTGATCTCCTGAGATTTTCACACACAACAGTCTCTAGAGTATCCAGTATCAAGTTATTTGTGTTTATTATGTAGCATCAATTTGAATCTGACACATTGAGGTAGAGGAGATAATCTTCAGAATTAAGTGTGGATGAATTCCGTGTTAAGGAGCTTTCTACCCATCATATAGGGCCGAATGGTTCTGAACACACTGGCGAGTCCGCAAACCCAGCATAGCGAATGGCTCTGGCTTCTTCAGGCGAGAGTGAACATCAGTGCATCGGTGCATCAGAACCAAAATTGCATCATTGCTTTTGCTCTGAGTTGGTGTGGGTCTGTCAGACTCCGGAGGACAAGGCGCTCAGAGCACTTCATCAGCACTGAGTTGAGAGCCACAGGGCGGTAATCATTGTCGACGGTGGACTGAGCTGTCTTCGGCACAGAGAAGATGATCGAGGACTTCCAGAGTAGGGGGAGTGTGAATTCTCCTATAGACTAATTCAACAGGGCACAGAAGATAGATGCCAGCAGATTTTCAGGAGATGAATACTGATGCTATCTGGGCCCAAGGCCTTAAAAACCTTGGCCTTCCTGAACACCTTTCCCAACCTCCGCTGTCCATGCGGTTATCTGCGGTATCTCATTTGTCATCTCCATCATGTGTTTAGATCTAATCCATCAAGTACACAGGGGAAATGGTTTGGTTCCTCTTGAAATGGAATGCAATCCTCTTGTGCAGGGCACAGTCTGATTGGCTGCAATGCCAGGGAAGGTTTTTAGATCCATCCAGGAATCCCTCATCTTTCTGCCAGCAAACAGACGTTCAACCTTTTTTCTGCACTCTCATTGCCTCCCTCCTTTTCTTGTTAAGCTTCTTTTGAATTGTTTTTTTTTACTTGACCTTATCATCAACTATTCTTGTTGTGAGACAACACTTCTAAATCGTTTGAGGGAATTATCACCTTCTCACAGAACACGATGTAATCTGTCACCACCTCAACAGCTTCATTGAAGGAAGGAGTTGGAAAAGAACCCGGACCAATCAGAGGACTCCTGGAATGTTTCCTTTGTAGTCCTGTGCTATTTTTCCCTTTGCTTTGACATAATAATTGGTATAATGGTATGAGATATTTAGCTCTATGGTCAGCTGAGCATGATGGAGTTTCCCCCCTTATTGCTTTGGATGAGGTGTCCAGCATGGCTGCCTTTCACCGTTGGTGTGCGAGTATGTGTGTGTGTGTGTGTGTGTGTGTGTGTGTGTGTGTGAATGGTTGAATTAATTGTTAACGTGCTTTGTGTAGCTGTAGTTGCAGGAAAAAGTGCTATATAAATGCATTCCATTTACTATTTACCGTGTCCTTAGGGAATCTCGCCACAGCAGAGATCAATAGTTTTTGTACCACTGGTAGAACAGGTTATGCACTGCTGATATGAGAACAGAACTGTTCATCTTCCAGCTGTATAAATCTCCCATAATGAAGACATGGGAGTCCGGGAGTTTCTGCTTAAAGCAGACTGTGATTACGTCAGCAACTTTGCCCAAACTCAAGGGGCAGATATTTCGGTCTGAATACCAGTGAAAGTAATTTTAGACCTGGTGATGCATGTGGCTGGCAGGTTTCACACCAGGCCTTGTTAATGTAGGTGCAAAATCCTCCCCTGTGGTGTTTGCCTTGGTGTTACGTCAACATAGCCTGCAAGGAGCCCTACAGTGTCTTAACTACAGCACAGATTCTTCGATAGTGTCATCCTGTCATGTCTCAATTAAGCATGTCAGATTTTATCAAGTTTGTTCCTGAGAGATTTCACATTTGCAGACTTATGGAGGCATACCCGCTTTCACTCTGTCAAACTCCACCCGTTCTTCCTCACTCCCACGTTCAGTCCTTAGTCCAGTGTCTGATTTCAATGTGCTGACTTGTCAGAAAGTTCAGCTTAGCCTTCATGCTTTTGATATTGAAGGCTAGAGGCTGTCTCTATTGAAACTCCCATCACTGGCACAGCTGATAGCCCATGCAACAGTAGCGTTGCCAGAAGTCTTTTTAGGTTAATAGTCCATTTACAAGTAAGGAAGTCTGTCTTTTCTGGGTAACACACACTGTGTTTGATTTGCACTTTGTTGTACGTCGCTCTGGATAAGAGCGTCTGCTAAATGCCATGTAATGTAATGTAATGTAATGTAATGTAATGTAATGTAATGTAAAGGATGAGAATATTCTGTACATATGTTTTTGCAAAGGAACAGACAACAAACTCAAAATTCTACAGACATGGCATTTACACACCCAGCTAAACATTTAGCTATTACCAAGCCATTATGTGACATCTTAACAAAGTCAATGTTTGCGTTTAGTGCACTGGGAGGGACATGTGTTTCTTTTGCTAATGTGTCAGTACTAAGAACTGAACCAGTAAACATTTTATAGACATACCACTGCAAGTATAGTGGTCTCAGCTTGTGGGATACCCTGATACCGTGTGAAACACCTATACCTAGAGTTTAAAATGTTGTTGGTTTTTAGTTTAGTAACTTGACATCAAAGCTTAGAAATTTAGAAACTTTTTTAGAAAGTTTTGAGCATGCTCTTTCATATAGTTGATTTTCAATTGATTTTAAATGGCCCTTTTGTGCCTTCTTGGTGTTATTGCACTTTTGCATTCTGAGCCAAGCACTGGTGTTCTCCACTTCCATTGCTCAGGATAAGAGCATCTGCTAAGTGATTATAATGTAATGTAATGTCTTACAAACCACAAATGACTCCTTCATCATGGTAAGGGACTAGAGCACCATTTTAAGCCCTGCAATTGATTGTGAAGGAAATTACTCCACAAATGACCTCCCCCGCTCTTTAATGAGATCTCAAGTATTATGGACGCAGTGGACCTTTTGGATATGTGGAGACTTGAAAAAAATCCACATTTATCCATAGAGAAAATCAGAGCGAATTGCATCAACTACTTTCTTATTTCCTTTATCTTGGTACCAAAAGTCTACCAGGTGTTAATTGAGGATACTGTAAATTGAGATCTCATAACCTTCTCATACTGTAGGTCTTTTGTTAATACTTACCAAACTTCCCTTGAGGCAGAGGATATTGGAAATTTAATCAAAATGGATTAATGGATAAGACATTTAGAACCAAAACAAAATAATTAATTACGGATTTATTCTCTCATAACGTAGGATTATCAGATCCTATAATTGTGTTTGATACATTCAAATAAGCCTTTTGAGACCTCTCATTACAAAGCTCTTCATTAAAATGAAACAATTTAAGTCAAAACAAAAAAGCGACAACAAAATAAGTCTTTCATTACTTATATATAGCTCTGTTATTAAATACATTATATTAGAAAAGACTAGAAATAATGGGTCCATTACTTATGTTTTAATTGTTAATATGTCAAAGGTATGCTATTTCAAACTCAATGATTTGAGTTTATTAAAGTGACAAATCACTTTCTTGTTCTTTTGATATTATTCAAGTTTTAGATTGGCAAGATATTTTAGCTATTTACAGAAGTTACAAAGTGCCAACATAACAATGGCTGCTATGGGGCAATCAAAGGTTTGTGGTTTAACCCCTTTTCTTGACACAAGCGTGAAACACAATGGAGCCACAGCCACAACAATGGACAAATCCCCCTTTATTTTCAATTCCAATAGCATTCTGTTCTTTTCTAAGCTATGCCTAGGCAGTTTTCCAAAAAAATGTATGTCTAAATGGTATCATGGGTCTTATGAGCTGTAAAATACTGCATTTTGCTTATTAAACTAAACAACACTTTTTATCCTGAAAATAAGTGTTAGCACTGCTCCCTGCCTGTCACCCTCCCCTACCTGTCAGTTTCAACCTCCCTTTCCTTGTGCTCTCAGACAGCAACACGTCATGAAGATTTGTAAAAAAGAAGTGCAATAATCACAACAATAACATCTTGTAGACTAATATATACATTTAGGTCCATTGATTGAAGTTTGTGTCAAATACCAAACCCCCATCAACAATTTTCACATGCTATTTATCACTTAAAAGCAGGCTCCTTATTAATAAGCATATTGAATAATAATAAAATATCTTGAAAATTAATTTAGATATAAATGTGGTCATGTCACTGAAAATGCCGTCTATTGTGGAGTCAAGGGTGTTTTCACTGTCTTCCTGAGAAATATTCACTCAGACGAGATATTCCTTGGAAGTCCTCCAAAGAAAGTCTTCTATTTAAAATAATTAATCCATCCATCCATCCATTATCTGAACCCGCTTATCCTGATCAGGGTCGCAGGGGGGCTGGAGCCTATCCCAGCATACATTGGGCGAAAGGCAGGAATACACCCTGGACAGGTCGCCAGTCTATCGCAGGGCACACACACCATTCACTCACACACTCATACCTATGGGCAATTTAGACTCTCCAATCAGCCTAACGTGCATGTCTTTGGACTGTGGGAGGAAACCGGAGTACCCGGAGGAAACCCACGCAGACACGGGGAGAACATGCAAACTCCGCACAGAGAGGCCCCGGCCGACGGGGATTCGAACCCAGGACCTCCTTGCTGTGAGGCGGCAGTGCTACCCACTGCACCATCCGTGCCGCCCAAAATAATTAATAATAATGAACTGTTTTTTCTGAAGTGCAACAGTCTCAGTGTGTTTATTGAAAATGCTACGGTTTCATTACGTAGGCAAAAAATTGCTGTGTTGTTTTCTGCAAGCCTAACAAACGATACACTGATGTCCTTACCTAAAATGCTTTTCAGTCATCATTGCAATAATCACTGTAGTCGGTTCTTTGTTGAGTAGAGGTTATACTGTATTTTCTTACACAAGGATGGGGATAAGACATTTTCTTTGCAACTGCATTAGCGATACTGGTCAGAGAAGCTTGACATAGCCTCATCATATTCCAGAGCACCTATACTAAACGTAGATAATGGCATTTCTATACTACGTACATTTATAGAATTATGCAACGGCAAAACATACAACAATGATCCTTCCTCCAGAGAAATTTTAAGTAAACAATGGACATTCTATCGACGTTTCTCTGAGTTTTTATTTTTTTGAATTAGAAACTATTATGAATTTGATTTACTGGACTGTTGCTGTTAAAAAGACACTGAAATTACCTAATTTCTTGAAGTATGTGGATTTCCAAAATGCAGGGTCCCCACATGCTTGTTTTGCCACCCACATGTTACAAAATAAGGAACTGTTGTTGATCTGAAAATAGGTTATTCAGACAGAACAGTGAGTTTTAACGCTTTCAAGCGCCATATCCTGTTACCAGAGAGATTGAAAATTGCACCGTGAAAAAAAACCCTTCACCAGCCCAGACCTGACTACATTTCAAGTCGCTCCAAAGCAACTTGTACATCAATGTTACTGTATGTCTCTAGAGGTTGTAAGTGAGTGAGTATATTACCTGATTATTTTTTCCAAAATTTATGTTCAATCTTATTTTAGATTACAAGTAGTTCCTATAACACATGAGACCACTGTGCTCAAAGAAAGTGTCAACAGCATTACATATGGAGAGAGGTAAATTACTGCCTGAGAGAGAAAAAACCTCAAAGCAAAAACAAATCAACAGGACTGTAAACCCATGCCTGTAACTATGCAATTCAAACCTGTGAGGGAGAAAATATGACACAATTGCATCAGGCCAGCTGCATCGAACACACATGTCTCTGGCTGTGGGAGTAAGGAGTTTCTGCTGCTTTTGAACTGAGAAGGGAGAAACTGCCAGCAAGATATAAAATTCGATTTTAATGGTTATTTTAATGTTTATGTTATTGCTAATAAATGCTATAAAATTTGTTTGCTCACATGCATAGCCTCTGGGTCATAACATCATTGTACAAATTGTTTTCTATCTATGTGACCCATAGATATCACCAGGTGCTGGGTGCAAGAAGCCTGTGTGTGACCCATAGTTCAGGGGTATGTTTGGATTCATTGTCCTGCTGCAAGGTGAAGTGCCATTCAAGGTTTTTTTTTTTTTTTAGATCTCTGTACACTTCAGAATTCATGCTGCCATCAGCAGTCACGTCAATAGAAACAAGGGAGCCAGTTCCAGTGGTAGCCATACAGTGCATATGCCCAAACCATAATACGACTGCCACCATGTTTCAGAAGCGAGGGGGGATGCTTCGGATCATGAGAAGTTCCTTTCTTATGCCACAGTTTCCTCCTCCTATCACATTTCTACAGGTTCATACTCATCTCATCTGACCGTAAGACTTTCTTCCAGAATGCCATTCTGTTCTTGAGGCCTATCAGTGGTTTGCATCTCGAGGTTATACTGGTGTACTCTTCACTTTATTTTAGTCTTTGACACATCGATGCCTACATCCTGGAGAGTGTTGATCTGCTTGACAGTTCAAAAAGGTGTTTTCTTCACTCTCACACACACACACACACACACGCACATGAGCACACACACAGATACACACACACTCACATACACTCACATACACACACGCACATGCGCACACACACAGATACACACACACACACATGCGCACACACACACATGCACATGAGCACACACACAGATACACACACACTCACATGCAATCACATACACACACGCACATGTGCATGCGCACAGGTACACACACACTCACATACACATATCCTTTCCTTTCTTCTAGCTTTAAAACACAAAACCATTTTGAAGCTGGCTGGTAATTTAGTAAAAAACTTCAAATATACTTCACTGACCAAAAAACCTGTCTAGGCTAATAAAAATAATATCAACCTCAATATATACAGAAAGTGAGCTATCCCTTTGAAGCAAGTAGCTAACAAAGATCCAATTAACTAAAAACTGGTGGCTTCTTACACTTCAGTGGTGTGGTACAAAACTGGTATGCATATGCATAGCCCACGATATCAGAAAAGTTTTACATTATCCACCATGATCAGTCTTTTATTTATTTTTTGGTTTTTGATGATGTATTGAGTTCATGATATCAATAATTACAATTTGAAGAACATTAGTCTCAAAGATCTTGGCACACTTTGAAAAAGCCTTTGATAGCATTTTTATGGATTTCATTATAAATGTAAATGCCTAGATTTCTTTACTTAAATAGGTTACATTTATAGTCAGAAATAAAGTATTTATCAAAAATGGTTCTTTAAAAAAGTATTTATCAAGAAATAAAAAATAAAAAAACATTATGAGTCCAAGGTTACATTGTAACACAATTTAAACAGCTCAGAAGGGGAAAATGTCCAACAAAGTCTTTGTCAGTCACAAATGATGCCCAGGACATAAATACAAAAGTAATATTTTTAGGATTAAAAAAACACCTCAAAATCTGTATGGAGCCTGAAAAAAAAAAAAGCATTAACGTTTTGTAGCCAAAAACAGAACTTCTAATTTGAATTGTAAGCCCAGCGCTGGGCAGGTTTACCAGTAATTGACTCGATCATGCTCAGCGAGATACTCATGCGTGTGGGTGACTTTCAATTAACTTCTAATTATAGACTGAGGGGAAAAAAACAGATGGTTTCTAATTTCAGTAATGAAATGTGAAGCTCACTGTATGCCAAAAACTGGAGCTGAATCACACTCATGCGACTGTGGGACTGTACTCAGAGTCATTCTGCCTTCTAGTGAAGAGGACAATAACACTAGCATGCAAAAACCACTAAGACCCACCAATCCTGAGAAATCATACTTGAGAATGACACTCTAAAACAAATGTATGATGATAAATTAACTTGTCCACTAATAGTTAACCAGGTCCCCACATTATACCACCAATATAAAACCCCACATAAAACCAAGAGCTAAGTTGCCAATAAATTGGGGTGACACTGACGATGTTATGAGGGTGGGAAAACCTTGTGTAAATGATGATGGTGCAAAACTTAAAATAAAAGTTTTTTATTGCAAACTGCAGTGATTATATATCTAAATAAAACATTAATAGATTGTAATAGTTGTATAGATAAACGTATAGACAGAATAATCAAATGGTTCCACAAATATTTCATCAATTCATGAGTCAATTGCCAATTTTTCAACAGTTACATTTTTTTTACATTTGAAACTTCATAGGTAACTGGAACATTTCTGTGGCAAAAGGCAGAGAACTAATGAAATAATAGTTTCACAAGACTTTCAGTAAGAATTGTCAAAGTTAAGCATTTTATTTCTAACAAATAGAATCTCTCGCTGACAAACATTGGTATTGTTAGATGTAACAACACATATTTATTTAATGTCTGCTAACATTAGATTTGTGTGGTTCTGAGTCAATTCCTTAATTTTATTCCTTTATTTCTTCATAGCCATTTTCCTTTATTGGTTTTATTCCCCTGGTCATATAAAGAGGTATTTTTTAAAATGTGTTTACATTTTATCATGTCAGAGAGCTGGGGGTTGGTAGACAGGAGGGGGCAGTAAACACAAGAATTTCAGATGGGTTGGCTTCCGTAGGTGACATGAAGAACTACTGTGGGATGAATCTATCGGCTGTAGGGCTGGAAAGATCTATAATACATATTTAATTCATTTTCCAAATGCAAGCTATATTTGACATTGCTGCGTACAATGGTGGCAATTCAGACACCTTCTCAAGTTTGGGGAGGAACTAAAGCTCCACACCTTTGATATTGGGTGTGTTACAGAACAACAAACCCTGGCTTGTCCAGAGTACAGTTTTTAATAGTTACTGCATTATTACTTTCAAATAAAACTAGAACTGACAGTTGATTCAAAAAGAACAACATCATCAGGGGTGTCTCGGTGGCAAGGCTGTAGAGCACTGACTGCATGCTCATTGCGAGCGCGACTTCGGCGGTTCGAATCCGACCTTCAGACATTTGTCTCATGTCTTTCCCTCTCTCGCTCCCATTCTTCCTGTCTCTTCCCTAGTGCAAGAAACCTTGGAGTGGTGATGGACAACAGGCTATCCTTCTCCAAGAACATCGCTACGGTGACCCGGGCGTTCAGGTTCTTCCTGTACAACATCCGGAGAATCCGACCCTTTCTCACCACCTACTCCACTCAGCTCCTTGTTCAAGCAATGGTCCTGTCCCGCCTGGACTATTGCAATTCTCTGCTGGCTGGCCTTCCAGCATCTGCTATCAGACCCCTACAACTCATCCAGAATGCAGCCCGTCTGGTATTCAATGTTCCCAGACATTCACATGTCACCCCCCTGCTCAGCAACCTCCACTGGCTGCCTGTTATGGCTCACATCAAATTTAAAACTTTGGTGCTTGCATACCAGGCAGTTAAAGGATCAGCCCCTGTGTATATTCAATCCCTTATCAAGACCTATACACCAACAAGACCCCTCCGTTCTGCCACTTCGTGCCGTCTGGCACCTCCCCCTCGCCACACCTGCACTTCACGCTCATGACTACTGTCTGTCCTGGTCCCACGGTGGTGGAATGACCTCCTGGTGAATGTCAGAATGGCAGAGTCTCTGACCTCCTTCAAGCGCAGACTGAAGACCCATCTCTTCAGGCTACACCTTTCCCTCCCCAACTCACAATCACTGTGATTAGCCTTAGACCGTAATGGCACTTATGTATAGATATCGTTACTTGTATAGTTATTGTTGTTTTTATTGGCTGTTGTTGTATTCTAGCTGCCAACAGTGGTATGCTAGTTTGAAAGCTGATTGTACTCTTCAAGGGTTCTGAATTTCTGTATGTTTACACTAGGACTCGGAACTGTACTGTTCTCTCAGGTCTACTTTTGCACTTGTTCTTGTGATTGATTTGCACTTTGTTGTACGTCGCTTTGGATAAGAGCGTCTGCTAAATGCCACGTAATGTAATGTAATGTCTCTCTATACTATACTGTCCAATAAAGCTAAAATATCTTTAAAGAAAAAAAAAAAGAGAACAACATCTAAAGCCACAATATGGCCAATAAAAATATGAACGGAAAGTTAATGCAGGCTTATTTAAAACATGTAGTTTTGAACCCTAGACTTGGGGGCAATATGAAAAACATACATTTTGTTCTCTGGGTGGAAGGCCCAAGGCCCTAATTTGCTGCTGGAGGTGGTGTTGGTGGGTCAGTAGAGCGGACCTTCTGTACCAAATATACCCTCACTGACAGGGAGGGACTTTGTGCTGTAGGACATGTTGTCTTTGTGATGAAATGTAAAACAAAGGTCCTGACTTACCCCTGAATTCAAAACAACTACAGAGGTAAATGGCTGAGATGGGGAAAATAACAATATCTCAGTCACTCCAGAAAATGGCCACTTGTGTTTGTTAAAGTTCCCCTGGTAGTTGGTACAACGTGTGCAATGCCCATTGATGTCCTGGGCAGATTCCCAACCTGAGTTTGTCAACCTACCCCCTAATTATCCTCCATTTTGGCTCAATATTTCTCTCCCACTTCAGCTGGTGAGTGCTCTGGCGAGACACACTTCCCCTCTTCACAGTGAAACTCCTTGAGATTGGAAAGAGCACTATATAATTGGAATTATTAATAGTGGTAATACTGGAAATGTGGATTATGGTCCTACCTTCTCCTGATAGGCGTAGAAGAGGATGATCATCAGAATCTCTAGGAGGAAGATCAGAAGAAGCAGAATGAAGAACTAGAGGGAAGGAAAGAGGGAGGGAGCACAGTTAAAGGTCTTTTTGGACTTTTAACTGCCAAGAGAGTAATTGCAGCAACAAACATGCTCAAACCACAACACTGATTATCCCTCCCCCTCATCTGTGAACTTGCTGACATTGGAACCCCCCACCCCCATTGGCTGTGGCAATTAGAACCAATTTTCAACCAATGGGCTTGAATCTTTGTACAGCTATACAATGTTTTGGTGTTTAGTGTTGGTCCGTCAACTGTATATTTTGAAACCCAAATTTAAGGACTATAAACACAGGCAGAGAGTGAGTTAACATGTCAGTGAGCTTTTTTCAATGATTGGAAGGGATAGTCTTGTAACAATGTTTTAATACAGAAATCGTACCTATTGTACCTTTAAGAGACCATTTGTTGAATAACCAATAGTTCTGTCGGAGATAATTTAATAACAACCTTGTTCAGGCTTTGGAACATTTATTTTTGAGACCCAGACGCCAGGAGATTTTTTGATTTGGAGACATTGTGTCTCATTGTGTGCATTTCACTTTAAGCGCATTTGAGTTTCACTCATTCTGGACTGAGATAAGCACCTGCGTAGCTGGTTAAATGAGAGGTGCATGATTGCACACCTCATAAAGATTTGTTCCGTTTATGCTCATAATCTCTGAAATGCCCGATGAATTTTAACACATTTATTGGCAATTCCCATTCTTTTTTCCATCCTATTAAAATGAAGATTGTATTTCTGCATAAAACAGGCTTGTCAATTGCTTTTAAGAAACTTAACAAAAAAATGTAACAGTACCATTTGGTCAAACTACAAATAAATTACAAAAAGAATATTAAAAAAAACATATTCCTGTTTGTACAATCTATACGCTATTACACAATTATGTATACAGTATAGTGTACACAATTGTGTCACCAGTAACAAAATTTTTTATCTGAACTCTGGCACACTGGATATCAAATGAAACAATGAATAAGTGGTTATGATGCAGATTGTCATGTGTAACCTTACGTAATGTAATTTGTGTGGAAATGGGGTAAATAAGATGAATCCTCTACCATCATTAAGTGTGAAGGCACAACTATATTTAGATTCCTATCAGATCTTAATTGGCTGGGTCGGTCTCAGTTCAGCAATGTGTTATAGTGTATACTGTAAATAGTGTAAACTCTCATGCAGATGGAGAGATGTTTTTAGCAGCTTAGTAAAAAAAGAAATCAACACACAATAGGTGGTATTAGCCGATTGTTTCCATGATGATCTTCCCCTCCGGTGATTATGTCTGAAAAACACTGAGACGACTCTGCATCTCCCTATTAATGTAGTCCATTAATGTTTCCACAGTTAGTGGTAAGGCCTTAAGGGTTTGCGCAATGCAAAAAATTATAATATGAAGGTAACATACTTCGAACAACAGTTATTGTGGCTTAAACTGTGCTTTGAATTGTATTACATTTTTTTCCTGTCACTTGCATCGTTAGGATGAGAAAAACTGTTGCCGTCTGTCAGCCAACCCCCAACTATTGTATTGCAAAATGAAATGTAATGTAAGTAAATTTCACAATAAAAACACTGCCATTCAGGAATAAAATATTACTTTAATGCAATAATTTGGCTTGATTAAATATATAGTCTCCTGATTTTAATAATGTAACAACGTATCTGTTGTTTTCAACATAGGGCAGTATGTTAGTGTTGGGCAGATGGTAAATACAACTTTATTTCCAAATACACCGAAGTGGCTGATCAGAAATATTTTAAAAATTAATTTCATATGTATGGCACTTTAAAACCAGTAAACATGACTGTTTGACTATAAAACATAAGGCATGAAATCCAGCTTCAAACTCATCTCAATGTTTCTCTCCACTCTCAAGTTATCTTCTAATATAACAGACTGCTCCAGGTTTTCTGCAGAGAACTTTTGTCTATTCCCAAGACCTGTCCAACTGTAAAGCCAGAAGCCATGATTTTTCTGTGAAAGCTCCCAGACAATTTAACGGAGATACAAAGGGAAGAAGTTAGAGAAGTTTAGAAAAAAGATACCACCAACTTCAGCAGACCTTTAAAGGGTTAAACCCTTTTTGAAACGTATTTCTTTGAATCGACTTTTTAATTACACATATTTTAGCTTTAATTACATTTTAACCCTCAGAATGTAGTACGTTATCCCTGTTTTTGCTGGAGTACACACATAATTGGCTTTTATTGCTTTTCTGAGATTATATTGTCATGTTCATTGTTTCATTATTCACAAAGGCTCATACTGTGTGTCCATAAAACCCATTTTGAATTGCTTAAATTTGTTCAATAAAAACACTACTTTAATTTTATTGCCTTATTTCCTTATTTCACATCACTTTGAGCTGACGAATGAAAGACTGTGTGAATAAAGTTTATTATGATTTTGACACTTTGCTGATGTTTAGTGAGGCAGTGGATGTGTGCCTGTGTCGAGCCTGTTTGCAAACACTCACACTCAACAGCAGGGGGCGACTCTCTTTGACGGCGCCCATGCAGCCCAGGCAACCGATCACCATGACGATGGCCCCCACAGTTATGAGGAGATTGGCAGCGGAGAGGGAGGGGAGAGAGGAGGAGAGGGTGGCGAAGTTTCCCTGTGTCACTGACAGCCAGACCCCCACCCCCAGGATCCCACAGCCTCCCAACTGTGTGAGAGAGGGGGGGGGGGTGGAGAGAGAGAGAGAGGGGAGGGAGAGAGGGGGAGAGGGGAGGGAGAGAGAGAGGAAGAGAGAGAGAGAGAGAGGGGAGAGGGGGAGTGAGAGAGAGAAAGAGAGATGTGAGTAAAAACAGATTTGACAATTTGTAAAACAATTCCTAATATCAATGCTGAATAAATTAATTTTAATTAATACATGAATTAAGCATGCTAATTAAAATGCCATTTTTATATATGGTATAATTGCATTTCATGTATAATCCCAGTTTGCACTTGCACTCTTTCATACCATGTGCAATGTTGTATGCTCTGCACATGATGCAGGGACGTACATACATATGTCACAGCTATGAATTGTTGTTGTTGTTGTTGCTGTTGCCATGAAATGTTTCTTCTGTGAATGTTGGTGTTGATGTTTGATAATGTGTGGTACTAAAACAGGAAGATAAATCTCATGATTCGATAATCATGACCAAGTAACTCTGACGCTAACTGTAATGTAAAAATCCATGGACGTTATAGCTTTCAACTAGTGTTAGAAATTACTGTCATTTGGACAATGATGCTGTAGCATCAAAGACAATTCATGAAAGGCTAGCTCAATCACGCAGATTGCAATCCAGCACTGACCCCAACACAGAACACATGTAATTCAAATGACCATACCTTCACCGCTGTCTTTTATATATTTGCATATTTTACCATAAGCACAACTGCAGCTTTGCTCCTGGCTGAATTAATTTATTCATGAACGATGGTGAGTTAGCCAATCAAAGCCTGGATGAGGTGCAGTCAGGATGAGAACCATGATTATACTTTATGTTTATTAGGAATGTTTTTACTATTCAATAATAAACCTCGGGAGCAGACAAGCCTGAGATATATTTTTTGTAAACTTTTGAAGCTTGTAAAATATTCACCTCAGGTTTCTGCTAGACAGTTAAATGTTTTCAAGTGAAATTTGTTCACAGTTTGCAGTGTGGTCGAGAAATCCCCAAGGGCTGTCTGCTATAATGGCACTTCATTCAATCAGTTTTGGAAAAACACAATTATTTGTTTCAGCTCACTTTCTTTCGATCTTAATTTAATTCCCCTTGTTCTGTCTCATCGTGTTTGCGTGCCTTTTTCTGAGTATGTGGCCAGAAGTGAACGATATGAAATACTTCTTGAAATTTTCTCTCCGCGGGACCCGTTTCCTCCCTAGTTTCTATCTAATTCAGCATCTAAGGCTATTTGAAATCCTGTGTCTCCCAGTTTAATCTGATCTACGCTTATAGCCATTGACATAATGCTATGTGCGTTCTCTGAAGAAAAGAGCGCTGGCATTATATATATATATATTTTATTTTATGACTGCGCATTCAGGTAGGTCTAACAATCGGAATCCAAATGTGAGTGTGTCTCTCTGGTTGCTTGCCTGGAATTTTGGCCGATCAAATTGCCCTGAAAAGTGATAAGGCAGTCATTTTAAACTAACTTGCAGACAAATGAGGTCTTTATAGAGTGGTCTTGGAGTATAAATGGGAAGACGCTTTAAATAAGAAATGCATTCAATCAGTTCTGCCGGTGCTGTTGCTAACTCCACAAAGCCATGTCCTTTTCCTTCCTCAAAACCAGTGAATAAATATTATCTTTAATGTAGTCTAATAATTGTTCCCAACCTAATTTTGTATTGGTTTTACTTGATAAAAATGCATGAGCATTTTCTTAACATTCTGTAAACAAGGTTAGGTCATTCTCTTTAAATGCACGAGCTTTCTTTTTTCAACTCTTTTCAGACAATTTAAATAATGAAAATTTACGTATTATGTAATACAAGATAAATGGCAAATAACCATGTAGGGGAGACCGGGGCTTGTTGTCACATGGGTAAGTTGTCACACTGTTAATATTTTCACAACCAGAGGGCGCTACTTAAAAGTGGAATACTAGTTTTGTGCCTCTATATGGTCTGATGTCATATCCTGTCTGGGAAAACCAGAGCACACTGTAAAGTGAGGGGAGCACATATTTCCCATTTTTCACATTGAAAAGTAAAAAATATCAACTTGATATGTTTTGTAATAATCTTCTTCTAGTTAAACATCTTAACAATTATACATTTGCACTTGTTAGAGGAGAGAATAGTGTGTCTTGTTATACTTTAGCTAGTGTCCTGCTTCAAACTTTTAAGATATTGCTAACATTAGCAAACATGGCAGTTTGGGACAACTTACCTGCTCATGGGGCAACATGTCACGTGTTCACGCTCACTATTTAAATGCCTATAAGTCTGCACTGAAACAAGATATGAAAATGAAATGAATACAAAATATATGCCTGAGACTTTGTTCTTTCATTTGGTATGACATTTTTAACAATATGATGTATTGATCCCAAGATATATAAAAGAGTGTAAAAATGCCCCGGTCTCCCCTATTGCACAAGCTTTTAATGTGAAGCACACTAAGGCTTGTTAATGGTCTCTGCAGGGCAATCTCGCAACACATGCATCAGGGGGCTGAAAATTCCTGGAGGGCAAAAATAATTTACCATTTACCATTAGCCAGCAAGCAATTCAGATAAGAGAATGGAAATATGAATGCACAAGTGCAGGTGATTGTATACAAAAAGAGCAACAATTTCCTACCCCATATATAAATAAACCCATTCCTGAGGGATGACCTCACCAGTGCTGACATGTAATAATTGCATGGTTCAAAGACTAAAATAATACACCCTATTAAACTGACTGCAGGTCTCTGGAATGACTCAGGAATCATTTACTTACAAAAAAGTAAAAAGAAAATTACATTACACTGCCTTTCACGTTAATATATTTCTGAAATAGTACAAAACACAGTTCTTTTTATTAGTTGCACTTTCATTGCTCTGCTAGACCACATCTTGCCAGCAGTCTTATGCAGAAATACTGCAGCCTTGGGATCAGGATATTTAATGGCATATCAATTTAAATGAAAATAAGTTCATTTTCTACTGTACATCAAACAGTACTTACAGTACATAATGGAGCAGATGCCATTCCCTTTAAACACATATGTGCTAGCTAGATACATGCGTGACAAAATGACCATATACATACATAACATCAATTAATATTTTTGCATGTTGCATGAGCTGACCAGTAAAGGAAAGTTCCTTTAAGCCTTTTGTTATGTTCCTGTGTTCTGTCCTGTGTTAGTTTATCATTATTGGCCCCCAAATAGCTCATATGAAATCATCCATTCATACCACAGAGGTTATTCCACCTGGATGGAGGTTCTGGAAATTATGGCAGGACATTGTCTCAATTATTAAGCTGCATTGTCAGTTCCTTCCTATAGGCAACAGTTCAGCTTCTTCAGATGAAAGCATGGACACATCTACATTACATCTAATTAAAGTCTCAGCTGAAAACAAATTTTTTTTCATTTATTTAAATAATATATTTTGGCTTTTCTACAGAATAGCTGTTATCCTTTATGAAGAAAAACACATTTCCATTCTGGATTTTATTCTGTATATAGAACATAAACTGACAACAAAGTGACCAGTGACTATCTTACATATGCAGATGCAAATGAGTGCTTTATCCCATTTGGGTTTCTTAAACTTGTGGATCTCCAATGCTGTTTTTTGTCTTATGTCATAGGCAGACAGTTTTCAGTCTCAGTTTGGTGTCTTCCTCTGAATCAATTAACTGTGGGGTTCCTCAAGGATCAGTTTTTGGGACGATTTTGTATTCCATTTGTATGCTTTGGCTTGGGCATATCATGTGAAAAGCTTTTAACATGACAGCTCTCTCAACAGTCATGAACCTTATATGATTTAAATAATGCATGAAAGAAAAAGCGTTGTTTCAGAGACTGAATATGTTGCATTTGGATAAAATTGATGTCCTAAAACTGAGGTCAGTTGTCTGTAGTAAAACACACACTGAGCCTCAGTGCTAAAAGGCATTCATGCATTTTTTTTTTTTAAAGATGCTTTTTCATGCTTTTTCAGGTTTATTGGACAGTACAGTGTAGAGAGGCAGGAAGAATGGGAGCAAGAGTGAGGGAAAGACATGCGACAAATGTCAGGCAGCCGGATTCAAACCGCTGACGTCACAGCTTGCAAATAAGCATGTGAATGTGCTCTACAGGCTACTGGCCAGTAGTAGTCTTATGACAGTAGTCTTATGACACATGCTGTTGTGTTCCAATTTGTGTTATAATTTATTTAAGAGTTGATTAGAGCAGATATATTACATTTTAACTATATCATATACAACATTATCAACGTTCACATTTTGTCTCATTTACGGAAACTCAGCATCTCAACTTGGCCTGTGGAATTAATGTCATGAATTTAATAGATTAGCTGTTCTCCATGCCTGTCTATAATGAATTTCTGAATACAGCCCAGAATTTTCAAGGGAAAGGTCATATGTTTTAATTCTTGGTCTCAAGCAGATAACTGATAAAAATCAATAAAAAACATGGGCTCTTCACTTAAAGTGTGAAACCATTCCTGCCCTACAGGACCCTGATTGTTATTCAATAATAATAAGAGAATAATAAGAAAGTCATTCATGCTTTCATCTCATCTCAGCTTTATTCTTCTAATTCATTCTTGCAAGGCCTAAACTCAAAATGTGCAGTGAGGCTGCTAATAAAAGCAAGAGAACACATTTGAACACAAGCCCAATCTTTGCATCTCTCTACTGGCTGGAAGTTTTCGAGTTGTTTCAGAGTCATCTCACTCTAGGGAGGCACAGCGGAAGGGGCCCAAAATGTTTGTCCTACAATCACATTTTTAATTTTTTTATTTCTGTATTTTTTGGTATTTAATTATTTATTATTTATTTCATTTTGTGCTGAATGTAATCACTTTGAGCTACATTTTATGTATGAAAGGTGCTAAGCTTAATATTAGCATTATTATTTTTTGTAGCAATTATTTTAGGAAAAGATATGAGGCTGCACTTGAGTATATCGTGAACCCTATAAAAACAGAAAATATCTATCTATCTATCTATTTATAGATAATCCAGAGTCCTAGCTGAAATACAAAGAAGACAATACATTATCAGTTAAGGTTCCAGAACAGCCTTTTTGAAGAGATTATACCAGCTAATTCGTTTTTAAATGTAAATGTAATGTTGTAAATGTAAAATAAATTTTCAAAGTTATTATCATTGTTATTGAGTCTATACCTGCTTTGTAAAAATTGTATTCTGAATTTTTAAACATCTGTACACTGGTTTGGGTACCTGAAGATAAGCAATGAATGAATAAGTATAATTCTCATTACTCTGGGCTAAGAAGTGTATTCTTTTTTTCGTACTCATTTCCCAATCATGTATCTTCATGTAATTGCTTATATCTCCAGACCTACACTATGTCAGCTGCAAACATGTTTCAGGTATCATTTCAAACAATAAAGGAATAAAGATCATTTTCCATCTCAAAGTTTCTGTATCAATGATGGTTCAGCTAGATGAGTTCTAGCGCCATATTTTCCAGACAAAAGAAAACAATTATAACATGATTAAATCATTAATTCACATTAATGATATCGCTTACTAAACCAAGCGATTTTCTGGAAAACGAGCATTTGGGGTTCACACATGCTGCTAATGCGAGATTATGCTTTGTTATTTGCATGACCCAAATATTTTAACTTTATTTTTAGGCTACCTATGTACTTAGTGGGCCCTTCAGACAAAAAACTAATAACAACACATCATGTTGTTTATTGGTCTCAGATGATATGAGCGAGGAAGATATGCTAGGAGAGAACTAAAGCAGTAAATGCAGCTTGTATATGCACATATACATTGATATTACATTTATTACATATGACTTATTTGTCAGGGGAGCGGGGGGCAGAGGGCCAGGAGTGACCGTGAGGGGTATTGAAAGTTACCCACTGACTGTGGAATAACCATTGATAAGGTCAGGAGAACACAAAAAGGGAGAACACTCCCCGGCTAACTGTGCCAATGAAAAACAACCCAGGAAAAGTGTCCAAAAAGTCTATGCAGACTTGAGCGATGGCGTCCGACAAATTGAAGAACAGAACAAAGACACACTCAACCCCTCGCTCCTAAACTCACAGGAGCACCCAGGAAGAGGCGAGAGGAAAATAAGAAAACCTGAGCGGCTGACAAAATTAGGGGCAGCACGCCGGACCTCGACAGCCGGAGGTGACAACACAGAAACACTGAGCCTCTAGCTCCTCAAATCACAGGAGGGCTTCAGGAAGAGGCGAGAGAGAAACAGGGAGACCAAAGCGGCTGCCTGAGGTGATTAGGTGATCATGAAGCAATCGTGCCTGCTCATTGCACGAGGGAGATGTGAACATGACAGGAGCGCCCTCTCACAGCCCCAAGAGGCAACACCCGGAAATAACCAGAGCAAGCCCAGAACTACGACAGGACCCCCCCCCCTCTAAGGAGCGACTCCAGACGGTCCTTTTGACCTACACCTGTGGAAGTCGGCTATGAGACTCGGGTCTGAGATGTTCCTGGACAGAACCCAGCACCGCTCATGGAGTGTGTGGTAGCTGCAGGCCAACAGTGCCCAGGTTGATCCTCCGGGCTTCTTCTTAAAAGGGCTTACAGGACTCAGCCTATAGCGGTAGGGCTCTGGTGCACAACCACACCCATTGCCCCACTCAGCACATGGTCATGGTCACAAAGTCCATGGCGATATGGCTCCAAGGTCTGAGAAGGCCAGAGGGTGGGTGCTGAGACCCCTTGTTGCCGGCACACACCGTGTAGACCGAGACAAACTCCTGCACGTCCCTCTCCATCCCAGAGCACCTAAGCTGCCTGCCCAGGAACTTGTCATCCAGGAAGAGCACGTAACACCTGAGCAAGTGCCTCAGCTGGGACAAACAGGCGCCCAGCGGGAACGCCACCCGGATCTGGCTCCCCACGTTGTGCCGGGACACTGAAGCTTTGAGAGGCACTCAAAAGCAGAGTCATGAGGGCTAGAGGGTACCGGCTCTTGATCGTGATGTTGTTTATGCCCCTATAGTCAATGCAAGGTCTCAGCCCTCCATCCTTTTTCTTAACAAAAAATAAACCAGCAGGTGAAGTGGAGGGTCTGATAAACCCGCATGCCAAGGCTTCCTCTACATATACCCTCATGGTAGTGCTTTTGGGGGCCTCGGGCGAGCACAGTGACGCTCTAGAGGGAACTGTGCCTGCATGAAGCTCAATGGCACAGTTGTCCGATGTGGAGGGAGAGTGATGGCATGCTGCTTGTTGAAAACCTCCACAAGATCTGCATATTCAGGAGGAAAATTCGCCGACAAAGGGAAGGTGAGTGCTCCCGTCACGCTCTCCTCCCCAGCCCAGCAGGGACTCGAGGCGTGGAATCCTCAAAGACCTCCAACTCGGCAAACTCCTCATCAGACCAGTCATTGACTGGAGGGTTCCTACCCTCTATCTCTCCCGTTACCTGAGCCGACTGTCAGCATGGATAGCTGTGGTCACCGAGGCGTCAAACGTGGCCGGCAGTTTGAGAGGTGCTAGCGTGTCTTTAACCGGCTCCGAGAACGCCATTGAGAAAAAGCGACCTCACTGGTGCCTCTGTCCACCCTGTCTCACCCGCCAGAGCCCGGAAGGCGATGGAGAACCCTGCTACAGACTCATTCCCCTGACGGAGGCAGGTTCATTTTATAGCCACCTCCTGACCCAAGATGTTGTGGTGGAAGACTTGATGTTGTGTTTGGGTTCCCTGGCTCCCTGGTAGGGAGAACACAAAAAGGGAGAACACTCCCCAGCTAACTATGCCAACGAAAAACGACCCAGGAGAAGAAACAGTCTACACAGACTTGAGCGAGAGCTTCCGACAAATTGAAGAACAGAACAAAGACACACTCAACCCCTTGCTCCTAAACTCACAGGAGCACCCAGGAAGAGGCGAGAGGGAAATAAGAAAACCTGAGCGGCTGATGAAATTAGGGGCAGCGCGCCGGACTCCGACAGCCGGAGGACACAACACAGAAACAGTCAGCTTCTAGCTCCTCAAATCACAGGAGGGCTTCAGGAAGAGGCGAGAGAGCGAAACAGGGAGACCAAAGCGGCTGCCTGAGTACAAGGCAGCCCGCCTCAGAGACAGGAACACAGCAAAGGGGAGAGAGAAGCCGAAAGAACACAATACCCCAGCTCTGCCATAAACTAAAGGAGGTTCCTGCGTTTCTTTTCATTATCAAAAGGAAAGCAGTCCTCCGGCTACGTCTAACCGGCATTGCGGACGTGACAGATTGTGACACAAAAGCCCCAAGCCAAGAGAAGACGGAGCTTAAATAGAGTGGATGCACCTGTAGGTGATTACAGAACAATCGTGCCTGCTCGTTGCACGAGGGGGATGTGAACATGACAGGAGCGCCCTCTCACAGCCCCAACACCCGGAAATAACCAGAGCAAGCCCAGAACTATGATATTATTATTATTATTGGCATAATAATAATAATAAAGTTGCTATATTTTGCATTAATCATTCAACAGAGCTATCATTTTTACTACTGTCACATAATTCAAATGAAAAGATTGTTCAAGTTGATCCAATTTTAGGGGACCAAAAGTAATTGAACAGTTGGCCTATTACCACATATTATTCTTCTCATTACAGACGGGTGTAAGAAAAATAACTAAATACTGTACCTGAGGGATCACAGTCTATAATGAGAATAGCCACAAACAATTAAAAACAGAAATAAATACAGGAATTAAAATTATAAAGAAGAAGCTCTCCTCTCACTTCAGCGGGCGAGTCCCGAAATTACCAGAGGAGTCTGGATGGTACAGAAATGATTAAATGGTCTGCACACCCACTCGCAACACACCAGATACCGGCCGGAAAATATGACTGCTAGACTTCGACTGGAATTTTAAAAAATATCTACAAGTTATCTTGTGAGAAAAGATTGAAATATTCAATTATCTGGATTTATTGGCATATAGCCTACTAACAGGAAGATCAAACTATGTCTGTAGCATTATAAAAACTGACTGCTCTGCTGATTGGCTGCAAGTCAAATAGAAGATTGGCTGCAAGTCAACAGCTCTACCTGTAATGGCATGTCTATATCGGTGTGATAACGCTCTGAAAATAAAAATTTTGGCTCTTTGCAAACCTAAAAATGAAGCCAGAAAAAAGTGATAAATTGCAGTGACATGCACTATAGAGGATGTGCATTACAAATGTAAGAGAGGTGTTGTCTATGACAAGCAATTTATCGCACACAACACTCAGTGGAATGTAGCTTTATCTCACCAAGCTAGAGCAGTACTTCAATCTACCCCAAAAACAAACTTGTGTATTGTGAAATATACAAAGGAAAAAACCATGGGGTTATGTAGCTCAGACTTAAGTACCAAATCTGTGTCTTACCCCAGAAATCTTTCCAGGCTTACGTCAAATGTCAGTTATATATCAGATATATTGTACTTCCCTGCCACCAGAGTGCCAACACTAAGTCTTGTTAAAGAAATGCTTGCAGGTCATATGTAACTTTTGAATTGCATTAGTCTAAAGTCCCACTGCCTGCTGACACTGAATTCGTGTTTGAAGCCTGGTGAAAGTCACTCCATTTGAAGACTATGGAATCATTACATTTATGTTTTAAGTGCCCCTCAACCACAACTTTTTGCTACATTTCCTTCTCTCAAAAAATGTCTTAAATAATCGTCTGAGACTCAACGAAACCAGGAGAACACATTTCTACAAAAAAAGTGATTGGAAAGTAATTGTGCTTGGTTGTCTGTTACTGTCTGTTCTGGCTCCACGGTGGTGGAACGAACAAACTCCCTGTTGAGGTCAGAACTGTAGAATCTCTCCCCACCTTCAAGAGCAAACTGAAGACGCACCTCTTCAAGCAGCACCTCTCCCCGTCCCTCCCTACCTCCGTGTGAACCTTAATTGTTGTCTTTGTGATTTACTTTGTGTATCGGTATTTTTAGTTGGCTAGGTAAGCAGTGTTTGGATAGTTAAGTTTGGTCACTTTTGTTTTGTTGTTTGTTTGTTTATTTGTTCGTAAAAAAAAAAAAAAAAAAAAAAAAAAAAATCTAATAGGCCCTGGTCCTTATCTTTGTTGTACAGGTAGCAGTTTAAATTGTACTTCCCTCTAGGGTCTTTCAGCGCACTTATCCCTGGTTATGGGTATGCACTTTGTTGTATGTCGCTCTGGATAAGAGCGTCTGCCAAATGCCATTAATGTAATGTAATGTAATGTAATGTAGTGGTTGTCCTTCTACACACAGTTGTTGCTCAGGCACCCCACAGACTGGCTGTCAGTATGGCCTGGCTCCATTCCCTGTGGGGGAAATGCTGGATTAGCTGTCTCTGGTCCTTCCATGAAAAACCCATTTGAATGCACCAAAGATACTCTTGCCATATTTCTTGGGACAGGTGGCCCAAATCCAACACGTCTTTCTTATTCCTTCCCCTTAACTTGCCTCTTTCTGTCATCCACTTTATTTTCTGCCCATTCACCCTCATCAGCCTTCTGACCCTGTTCTGTCTCCTCCTCGTCTGGTTGGCAGGGTCTGTGCAGCGGGTCCAGCCAGACTTAACCTGTCCGTTATTATGAAATGCCTCGAGTGGCATCTGCATCGTCCACACTGTAGCCATTTCACTGGTCACCTGACCTCCCACCTAGCCCCAGTCTGGCATTAGCCGTAATAGCAGGACCTCCACCGCAGGTTCACAGCTGTACGTTCTTGCAGTGTACTTATTACAGCCACTTCTGCTTGGTTTGAAACAACCTCAAGTGCTTATAAGAAAGAAACTGCTGTGGTTCACAAACTTGTCTCATCTGATGGTGAGTGGGAAGTAGTTTGGAAGGCCAGACCTGTGTTGAAAGTGGTCTGGCATTAGACAGAAGGCAAGAGTGGCAGCCTGTCTCTATTTAAACCTGAAAAAACACTTTATATATAAAGCATAGTGTTCTTAACTCATAATTGAAAAGAGTGGTTCATATCTTTCTAATCCAAACATACCATTTGACTTAATAATTTTTTTCCACTTGGGCAGCAGAATACAGTGGTGTGAAAAAGTGTTTGCCCCCTTCCTGATTTCTTATTTTTTTCCATGTTTGTCACACTTAAATGTTTCAGATCAAACAAATTTAAATATTATTCAAAGACAACACAAGTAAACACAAAATGCAGTTTTTAAATGAAGGTTTTTATTATTAAGGGAGAAAAGAAATCCAAACCTACATGGCCCTGTGTGAAAAAGTGATTGCCCCCTAAACCTAATAACTGGTTGGGCCACCCTTAGCAGCAACAACTGCAATCAAGCATTTGCGATAACTTGCAATGAGTCTCTTACAGCGCTGTGGAGGAATTTTGGCCCACTCAACTTTGCAGAATTGTTGTAATTCAGCCACATTGGAGGGTTTTCGAGCATGAACCGCCTTTTTAAGGTCATGCCACAGCATCTCAAAAGGATTCAGGTCAGGACTTTGACTAGGCCACTCCAAAGTCTTCATTTTGTTTTTCTTCAGCCATTCAGAGGTGGACATGCTGGTGTGTTTTGGATCATTGTCCTGCTGCAGAACCCAAGTTCGTTTCAGCTTGAGGTCACGAACAGATGGCCGGACATTCTCCTTCAGGATTTTTTGGTAGACAGCAGAATTCATGGTTCCATTTATCACAGCAAGTCCTGAAGCAGCAAAACAGCCCCAGACCATCACACTACCACCACCATATTTTACTGTTGGTATGATGTTCTTTTTCTGAAATGCGGTGTTACTTTTACGCCAGATGTAATGGGACACACACCTTCCAAAAAGCTCAACTTTTGTCTCGTCAGACCACAGAGTATTTTCCCAAAAGTCTTGGGGATCATCAAGATGTTTTCTGGCAAAATTGAGACGAGCCTTAATGTTCTTTTTTCTCAGCAGTGGTTTTCGTCTTGGAACTCTGCCATGCAGGCCATTTTTGACCATTCTCTTTCTTATGGTGGAGTCATGAACACTGACCTTAACTGAGGCAAGTGAGGCCTGCAGTTCTTTGGATGTTGTTGTGGGGTCTTTTGTGACCTCTTGGATGAGTCGTCGCTGCGCTCTTGGGGTAATTTTGGTCGGCCGGCCAATCCTGGGAAGGTTCACCACTGTTCCATGTTTTTGCCATTTGTGGATAATGGCTCTCACTGTGGTTCGCTGGAGTCCCAAAGCTTTAGAAATGGCTTTATAACCTTTTCCAGACTGATAGATCTCAATTACTTTCTTTCTTTCTCGTTTGTTCCTGAATTTCTTTAGATCTCGGCATGATGTCTAGCTTTTGAGGATCATTTGGTCTACTTCACTTTGTCAGGCAGGTCCTATTTAAGTGATTTCTTGATTGAGAACAGGTGTGGCAGTAATCAGGCCTGGGTGTGGCTAGAGAAATTGAACTCAGGTTTGATAAACCACAGTTAAGTTATGTTTTAACAGGGGGGGCAATCACTTTTTCACACAGGGCCATGTAGGTTTGGATTTTTTTTCTCCCTTAATAATAAAAACCTTCATTTAAAAACTGCATTTTATGTTTACTTGTGTTGTCTTTGACTAATATTTAAATTTGTTTGATGATCTGAAACATTTAAGTGTGACAAACATGCAAGAAATCAGGAAGGGGGCAAACACTTTTTCACACCACTGTATATTGAATATTGGGGTTTTTTTTAAGCATTATGATAACCCGCATATGCATATCTTCTGTTTTTTCTCCGTAATTATACCTGATGCAGAAGTAGCAGAACCTTGAGATTGAAAAAAACACATCACATGATCACATAGAAGCTGTACTGTCCTGCTGCTGATTAGCTCTTTAACAGTACCCAGTAGATATCAGGGATGTTGCTTCCTGGAAATATTCCACATGACCTCTGACGTTTGGTTTTTCCCCTACGCATCGAAAGAAAGAAAACGATCAGCTAAATGCCCCATGTTATTCTTAAACCATGAGGTCAGATGAGTATCCACCACTGGCTGAGGAATAAAGTATAGCCTAGGTCAGAGTATACAATGCAGTTCATAAGTATACCACTTCTGTTATTTTGGCTCTGTACTGCAGCTCATTGGAACTGAGATGAAACCAAATTAGGTTAAATTGCACACTGTCACCTTTAATCTGAAGGTATTTACGTCCATATTGGGTGATCCGATTTTAGGAGACCAAAAGTAATTGGACAGTTGGCCCACCTTTGGAGTGTTATTTGTGCCAACATGAGGACCAGAGTTGTGCCAATGAAACTCAATGAAGCCATTATGGGAAATAAAAAATAAAAAATCAGAGGCATAGGATGAACAATAGGCTTCTCAAAACAAACTGTTTGCGACACCATTCAGAGGAGTGAGAGCGCTGATGTATATTTGGAATCAAATGCGGTGGGATGAAGCACAGTTGAGAGATATTTCATGGAACAGATGCTTCCGTACACTTCAGAATTAATTCTGCAGCTATCAGCAGTTACACCAGCAATGAAGGCAAGTGAGCCAGCTCCTGTGAGAGCCATATGCCCAAACTATAACACCCCCACCACCGCGTTTCACAGACGAGGGAGGGTGTTTCGGTTCTCCACACTTTGCTCTTGTTGTCACTCTAATACAAGTCAATCTCAGTCTCATCAGTCCACAAAACCTTTTTCCAAAACTCTGCAGGCTATTTTATGTACTAATTAGCAAACTGTAACCTGGCCATCCTTTTTTGCAGCTAACTACTGTAGTAGTTTTTCATTGTCCAGTATAGCCTCTGCAGATCTGTTTGTGGTTTCACCTGTGGAGAGTAGTCACTGACACATCCACACCTGCTTTGTGAAGAGTGTTTCTGATCTGCTGGACAGGTGTCATTATGCAGAGAATTCTTCTGTCATCAACTGTAGAGGTCTTGCTTAGCCTGCCAGCTGCTTTTGAAATTACTCACCAGTCTTAATGATCTTCCAAACATTTTATTTCAGTAAGTCTATTGTTTGGCCTGCCTCTAACAGCTCACAGACTCCAACAAGACTCAAAAGGCAATCAAAAGCCTAGACTCAACAGTGGCTACTGAAGGTTTTCTTATACCTGCACTAAGGAAGCGATTTAATATACCGGACTAATCAAAAACATTTGAGAACTTAACTGTCCCATTACTTTTTGTCCCCTAAAATGAAGGGATTATATATGAAAAGGAAGGCAGTTCCTACACGGATCACCCAATACAGACATAACTACCCTCAAATTAAAGGTGACCGCACAGCTAGAGTAACAGACCTTGATGCAGGCATCAGTTTGTTACAGTTGCACACCAAGGACTGGGGTTCAATTCCCAGTTTGGGTGGCTCACGTGGAGAGGCTAAATTGGCTCGTTGCTCTGAGGGAGGGACTCGGCCGGGGTCAGTAGGACTCGGCCGGGGTCAGAAGGACCGCTGCGCACAACAGCGACCCGGTCGCCTCATGGGCAACGGCGAGACAATACCGCTTGAAGAAGGCGTGTCGTGTTCAGGATCACTAGATCCATCTGGGCCGCCAAGGGACGAGGTCGTAAGCAGTGTATCCCCAGCTAACATGAATAACTGGAATAGAAAGGGTACCAAATTGGGAGAAAAAAAAACTCTTTGGTTTGCTGGACCCTTGCTGTGAAAATGACACTGACATTTGATGTGTGCAGTCTGTGGATTTGCAAATACAGAGAGGTTGAGGTCCCCCCCATGATTGTTTCGCCATCCACATGTTACAAAATAAAGAACTGTTGTCGCCAAAGCAATGGCAATTTAAAATAGCTTATACAGATAGCACCGTGAGTTTTAATGCTTTCAAATAGTATATCCTGCGACCATAGAGATTGAAAATTACCTGGTAAAAATGGGTTAATTTTACATTGTGTTGCAAAGGTCATCACTGATTGGATCTATTGGGTACTGATCAGGGAGCCAATCAGCAGCAAGATAGTACAGCTTCTATGTGATCATGTGATATGTTTATGGACTGCACTGTATGTTAACGTTTCCCAACTCTTTCTCCTGCATGGTGACTTCAACTCCAAATGACAGATCAAAAGAACAGTGTGTCAAGTATGTCATAGCTGTAGCACCTTTTAAAAGGCTAATTTTAGATTGTCCCCACACTGCAGCACAAAACCCATTTCTAAGTGCAATTACAAAACCCCCTTTAGACAAAACACCATCTTTCTGTTGTTGAGGTAAATCACATTGGACTGTCAGTTAATTTGCCAGTTACTCTGCTGGCCCAAGCTTCTGTTGTGTTGAGTCTGGTGCATCGATCTTTAAAACCCGACACAAAACATTTCCACAACATTGGGAAAGATTCTAGTTAAGGTCCCATTGGTTTTTGAGATAATGTTACAAACATAATCTTCCCAAGCAGTTCTTGGGCTTTTTTTGTTCCTAACAAGTTCCATCAGTCACAGAAAAGCATTCCAGGCATATTTTATACCAACTTCAGGAACAACATCCCCTGCTGGTTCATATTTGGAATTTATGAAAAACATTGTGCGTCATTTGCTCAATACTTTTTTTAGAATCCTCATAATAGAAGTCAGTGACAGAAATGCTTAGCATTGCTAACATTCTTGACAGAAGTAAAATTAACAACCATCCACAATTCAAATTCAATAGTGATATAAAATAAAACATTTCTACTTTTAACAAGAAAACTGAGCAATATTCTAGGCCATACATGTAGTGCTCACAAGTGAATTTAATGTCATTCAAGGCCCTGTAAGGGAACTGGACAAATGTTCATTCTAGTTTTCCTAGCTTTCCAAATGTTCTGAGAACCAATTTTGAATAGCAGATGTCAAAGAAACGCACCATATGTGAGCAACAGAGAGACTGCGGACATCATATTTCTTATTTACAGATCGTGTCAGAGGGTGCTGTCATGCCCTTAACCCTCACATAAAACACCTTAATTGCAGAAATCTTGTGTAGAATGTGTAGAATATCTGCGGGGAACAGTCAGGGACTGAGCAAGATGATGGATTCTGCAGGAAAGCCCTTTCGGATATTACAAGGTTTGCTCTGTACGGAACTAATATTTTGCCTACAATCTCCCATCAGCAGTTTGGTTAGTGTTTTGTTTTAGATTATTAAATACAATGCCAAAATATCAATAAAAGTATTCTAAATAAAGCTATACAACAATAGCCGCAACAAATTTGCAATGGAATTTGCTTTCGCATGCAGAATGGGCCAGGCACTAAAATGGCTTTAAGTCATCAATGGTCCAAGGTATCAAATGAGCCTCAAACCTTCATGCTGCTACCAGATATGTAGTACATACAACAGGAATTATTTCTCCTGACACTGTGAATTCAATGGAAAAAATATTCAACAGAAATCATTATTGTAGTTGCATACCTGACAACTGCACAGTGGGTTGAAGCTGAATTGATACCTCAGACATGTACTGTGCATGTAAATTTGTTCTGTCTGAAATATTTGAATGGTACAAGCCTCTTCTTCAATTTAAGTCTTTAACCATGTGTGTGCAGTAAATCTTTTTTGAGATATTTACATTTTATAGGACTAGTACAAAATAGATGGAAATTGCCCTCCAGGGGGGCAAGACGGATAGGGTTAATAGGTGAGTCCTATTGTTAGAAATATTACAAGCTGTAAATATTTGAATGATGGTAGATATTCATGATATAAAATTTATAGAATATTGTAAAATAAACAAGATTGATCTATTTTAAATAAAAGAAACTACACAAATGTGATGTTATATTGGTACACCAATTTACTTTATTAGGTATACCTGTGCACCAGCTTGTTAATATTTAATCAACATTACATTACATTATTGGCATTTGGCAGATGCTCTTATCCAGAGCGACGTACAGTTGATTAGACTAAGCAGGAGACAATCCTCCCCTGGAGCAATGCAGGGTTAAGGGCCTTGCTCAAGGGCCCAACGGCTGTGCGGATCTTATTGTGGCTACACTGGGATTAGAACCACTGACCTTGCATATCCCAGTCATTTACCTTAACCTTAACCTTACCTTAACCACTACGCTACAGGCCACAACCAATCATGTGGCAGCAAATAAATGCATAAAAGCATGCAGATGTGGTCAAGAGGTTCAGCTGTTTTTCAGACCAAAACCGTGACTTTGACTTTGACCGTGCAATGATTGTTGGGGCCAGACAGGGTGGTTTGAGTATCTCAGAAAGTTATCTGCCCCTGGAATTTTCATGCTGTCTCGAGAGTTTGCAGAGAATGGTGCGAAGAAAAAAAATAACAGCAGTTCTGCACGCATTACACCAGACAGTGGTATGCAGACAAGCATCTCTGAACACGCAATGCATCAAACCTCTAAGTGGATGGGCTACAGCGGCAGAAGACCAATAAGTCTAATAAATACCTAATACAGTGCTCACTGAGTGTATATATCCCTGTAAATAATTGTCCCTTTATAGTCAACAGAAGGCATCATTGGCAAGCATAACCATCCTGTCTTTCAGCTGCTAGTCAGAATCGAATGGTACAAAGCAGATAAAAATTAGTTCCAGGGGTAACAAGGTTTCTTTTGGCATGAGACTTGGCCTAATTAATACTGATGGACTCCATACCAACCCAGAATGTTCTCTCTAACTATCAAGCAACACATCCAAGACTACTGAACCAAGATGCAAGAAAATCCCTCTGGTGGTCAGCTGACAGACATCAATTCCTGAAAAACCAGCCCTTTAGGCTAAAACAGTGATTTCTGTCAGTTTTGACAACACAATGAGTTCCCATTTCACGCACATTTGAACACTTCATTTTATGGGTGTATATTTCACAATTGTTTTTTGGTCTATGGTTTTATTTTTTTTAAATGTGAAATGTATAAAACTGTGTCACTGTGCCAACGTATAAATTGACAAAAGTAGGCCCACAAAAAAAATAAAATAAATTACTTTAAAAATAACGATGATGATGAAGATTTTGGGGGCTCAATACGAAGAAATGTATTTCAAACTCATGTTGTCTTTTACTCGCAAATCAAACATAGCATGATTGGCCAAAATGAAAGATAAACTAGCAGGTATTTGCAGATAAATTAAATTTGTAATAATACTTGGATTTACTTGCTCTCTAATAATGCCGGCACAATGATATAATTTTTTTAATATAATTATATAATGTACTGGGAAGTAATATAATTCAATGTTTCAGTGTGGTGACAAGTAAGTACATCAAAGTATACTTATAAATAAAATTGTACATTCGTAACCATTGTACTTTGTGATGGACAAGTGGTTAACCTCACAGGGCATTTGAGAACACTATGGAAATATTTATTTGTTTGTCATTATGCACTGTAGCCAACGTTGAATTTATATATGAAGTTAATTCTTATGTTTTCAGCCTCGCTAGGAGAACTTTAAATGTACCTGTGTGAGAGTCCAGTATCTGCAGGGTTCGCTCAGCTTTGTGAGCTGCACTTCTGTTCATTGCTGGAGGTAAATCATTCCCTCACGACTAAATCGGAGGCGCTAACATTAAACAGCCTGAAAAAACATGTTCCCTTCTAAATGCTCTTCTTAAAAAGATGGCTCGTTTGTCGACAAGAACCTTGCTTACAATCTGGGAATTTCTAGATGAAAATTTCTTTAGATTGGGTGAGAATTAGGCTCTATTACTATGTCACTAAAATTACACTAATGGAAGATAATGAAATTGATTCAAATTTCTTGAGAAATAGCCATGCATATGATTCCTCATTCTGCAGAGTATTTCTGTAATCTCATTATAAATATTTCAACACAATTGGATATCTATTATTCCCCATTAGATTAGTAAATCTGCTATGGTTCGTCATCTGTAGTTGGACGCCATGATGGCAGAATCTTTGAGGACAGGCCAATGTGGGAGAATCCTTGGCTTCTGAGGCTGGATCTATGCTGGATTAACATACACCTGGACCATTTAATGTGTTTTCATGTTTTTTAGATAAGTAAGGGTAGCAGTAAAAGCTTCAAAGTTGAGTATAGGTTTTTGGGGCTACATTGGATCAGGAGGTAAGCGCAGTCGCCTGGCATTCGAAGGGTTGCAGGTTCGATCCCGCCCTGGGTGTGTCGAGCTTTCCCTGAGCGAGACACCTAACCCCCAGTTTCTCCTGACGAGCTGGTCTGTGCCTTGTATGGCAGCCACTCGCCACTGGTGTGTGAGAGTGTGTGTATGAATGGGTGAATGAGAAGCATCAATTGTACAGTGCTTTGGATAAAGGCGCTACATAAATGCTGAAATTTACCATTGGGTTATTCCTTATTTTTTTACATAATGACTCTGGGTATCTGTCAGTCTGTGGCCTGCCTAACCCGATGGATCTGTGCATCCTATTTACACCTTTCTGCCAGTGGGCTCTCAGCACTGTTATCACCGTGAACAGATTCCTAACAATATTCTGTCGGATTTTCTTTTCTCCCCTTGACTGATATCAGACCGTAACTCGCCACACAAATGCAGTTGCTCTATCCTGAGCATATTTTTTATCAATTATTAATTCAATCCAAAATAGAACGTGATTTCATCAGGAGTCAGAACAGTTGTTAATATAGGCAAAAACTCATTTCACATTCGGAGTCCAAAAAAAGCTATGATTGATTCACATGCCTCATCACATTTAGTTAAATAGGTATTAAGCCTCTAATCATAGTTATCCAATTTAGCTGAACTGAAATTCCCATTCAACTTAACTCTGAACTCTGACTATTTCATGAAATAAAGCTTGAATTCAATATATATTATCAGGCAAAGGATCTGAAACTTAATTGAACAGAAAGTGTAATTAAAACTGTGAAGGCCACTTGCCCGGTCTGTCAATACTCCATATGTTCTAGTTGACAGTTGTTCTCTATGACCCACTTTTCAAAGCAAATAAACAGAACTTCAGACGGGAGGTCTTTAGTCACTCTCCCACTGGTCTCCCAGTGTGAAAATGCCAAGCCCGCACTAATTAGATTAATTACTGAAGGACGATAATTGTGTCTTATTGGACCTTCAAGGCAGTCAAGCTGTTGAGTGCTGAAATATACAGCACTGCACACCGTTGCAGTAGTAAAATGTGTTCTATTTATTCTTAGCTACTGTTGTTATGGTCATGCTACCGTAAACGCTTTCATTTTTTATTCCTGTTTATCTGTCTTTGCCCCGGGAATTGAATCTCATCTCTTTCCAACTGCCTGTCTTCACCAAATGAATCCCACGCAGCTTGTTCCTGCATCAGAAAAATAGCTATTCCGTGATAGAAAATATTCAGTTTTTATAAAAAGTGTTACATAATTAAACCAGCATTTAAAGGAAATCAGCAGGAAATATTATAGTCCAAGAAATAATAATGAATTTCCAAACTTCTAGAACATGTTAATGACATGCAATGAAGTTCCACAGAACTTTAATTTTTATCAACCCAAAGACCTAGCCCTCCACTGGCACAATTTTATCCTGTTTGAACACCAGTTCATGTTGAATAACAATGCACAAAATGATCTGGCCTGGATTTCAGTCGTCACAGTTATCCATGACAACAGACCCTTGTAGTGCGCTGATAAGAATGATATGCATCCATCACATAAATTAGCTGTCAACTAGTTAATCAGTGGACATCAGTTAGAATCATACTTTGTTATATTATGTTTTATCTACATTGGAGTAATGGACAATTGTGCATGTCTGCGCATTATTACTATTATTGCACTTTTTTGAAAGGTATTTCATCACTTCTATAAACCAGAAAGTTTATCAACCGTTCATTCACACTAAAGAAAACATGTACTGTAGCGTTGAGTGAGGGCTTTGGGCTGCATATGTACAGTATACAATATCAGCAGTACTACTACTGTCCCCACAGGCTCTTAGATTCAGCAGTCATTCAGAAAATAAGCATAGACATGTGACTGATTATACAATTATGGAATAATTTAAAGGTGTTAAGACAATTAATTAAGAGTGCAAAACAATACAATGATGCTGATGTTGATAAGTGTGAATCCTAATTGCACACCAAAGGACTGGATTTGTTTTGCAACTCTATGTCTCAGGACAGATATTAAAATAGCACTTAACCTTTTAGCTCTGTTAACCGCTCTGATTAATCCATAAAAATATTGATTTGAATAAATGAGCAAGAACTCTGCGCAGTATGCTTGTTGCTTGGCATCAATTCCCACAACTATGTGATGTGTTGAGCCAGTGACTGAGGCAGTATTATTTAAATGGCTGAGTGAGCTCACCAACATTTTCTTTCAGTTACCTCTGCCAGAGTTATTTTTTCTCTTTGCTTGAAATAGAGACTCTATTGACCCCCTGCTGGTGGAGGACCGGAATAGCAACATGATGTGTTATTTTTGTATTCGGTATTTAATTATGAAATAACAATTCAACTATTTGAGTAATTTACATAAATTAAGATATGGATATTACTCAAGTAAGTAATGTCTTATTTTTAGATTTAGTTTTTGGAAACAGCTCAAGAAAAATCTGAATTGTATGAGGAAAATAAAAGCGAAGCAAAATTGTGCACTGACTTCTCTTTCTTATAATCGCCATTTCTGCAGCATTATCAACTGGGCACTGTCTGCAAAGCTGGATTTTATTTGAAATATGTAGTTCAGTGAAATAAGAAAATAGTTTTCTGTTATCACGATGCACATGAACTTCAATTAAAATTATTTTCAATTTCTTTATCTGTAAATACAGTGTGCCTGATGGTACAGTCCTTACGTGATTCCTTATTATGGTTTTCTATTAGTGTGATAATCTCATTCAACAGATGTGAGTATTACAGTATGCCAATGGCGATTGTGATTTGGACATTTTGTTTATTTGGCACAATGCCTGATCCAATTGCCACCCTAAGCCCATTTCATTATGTGCTTGCATTATGGAAATGATTTCAGTCAGGGTACAAATATGACTTTTTGTCCACTCCAAATGAAAACCTTACATGGCCCACTTCCCCATTACATATGCAGGAAATGTGTAACTTGTGTATGTCTGTTTGTTTTTTTGTGACTATCATGTACAGTACCGTTCAAGATTATTCACACCCTTGAAAAATATTAACAGAAATATTTTATAAAATAATGAATGTATGCACTGAGCTAAATGTTAATTCAAGTACATGGAAATCATATACTTCCAAATATACAATCAAAATCTTCTACTCTTTTCAATTTTCTTAAGCTCAAGGTTGGCTGGCCTCATTGCAGCTAAAAATATTGTTGTACAAAGGTGAGCGCTACAGAACTTCCTGTCCTTGTCTCATTGGCTAAATAGCTTTCTCCAAATTATTTACATGGAAACATCAATTGCTCAGATGAATGCAGCTGACCATGAAAAAATAGATATTTACAAAGTTTTTACATATCCTGTATGACAATTTCTCTCAATAAAAAAAAAGTTGATCAACAAAAAAATAGATGCAGATCTGGTCCAGAGTTGCTCACTATCTGGGAATGAGTGCCACAAATATGAAGACCCTGTTTTCAGGATTTTGGGCACTCCCTGCACAGGAGGAAATGACCGCTTTTAAAGTCTTTCATAAAATTGGTGAGCATATTGGGAGGGATTACAAGTGTTGACTACTCCTCAATACTAAATCTTTCAAGATCCTTCCGTGTTTTTGTAGGCTGCCCTTCTCAATTCAAACCACTCATTTCCAATCAGATTCAGGCCTGGAGACTCATTGCAAAACAATAATTCTGTCGTCAGCCATTTTGTGGTTGATTTTGAGGTATGCTTTGGATAACTGTCACGCTGAAAGCTCCGTTTGGAGACAAGTGTGAGCTTCCTAGCAGATGAAGCCTGTTTTTTGTTTTTTTGCCAAAATGTCTTGGTCATGTGCACTGGTTTTCATGACTCCATACATGGCTCATAACATTAAAGAGCCAGCACCACTGCAGACATGATGTTTCTACTACAAAGGGGAAAGGATCCTTTAGACATCAACTGTGTGTATAGAAATGATGCACTTGCAACCTTTACCAGGCAGGTTGGTTATTGTTCCATTGTTTTTAAACGTGTTCTTTACTGACATACAGTAGTAGTACCTTGTTTTAAGGTTTGTATTAATCTTCTGACTAGAAGATACCTTCCTTCTTTACCATCTGTCCCCTTGGTGAGGGATGGGAAACTATACTACAGTTCTCTAAGACTGAGATGGGCATTTGTAGTAGCATGGCAATACGTTTATTCATTACAATCTGTATTTAAAATAATTATTGGCAGTGAACATAATGTTTTTCTCTCAACAATGATATTCAAATAAAATATTTTCAAATGTTTAAGAATAGGGCAAAACTCATTGCCCTTGTTGTTTATTAAATACAGCCTTCATTTTTATAAAGTATAAACAATTTGGGGATGCCAGAAACCTCATCATTTACATAAAATCTACTGTAGTGATTCTATGCTTAATTAATCTCCTTCAAATTGTTTAAGAATAATTTATCCATGTAATGTGTCTGCATTTTCTTGTGATGCTGGGATAACACGTTCACAATTTATTTTCTTTTTTAAAGAAAGGAAAGCAGACGTGTTGACTTCAATATGAGTCAACAGATATGGTTACAGATAGAGATGTGATGTCATGTTGAGGAATCAAACATCTGCAACACTGGGTTTGTTTTATGAAGAAAATAGGCCTGTTGACATTTATATATTGATTAATTGTGTTCTTTTCAGTTCATGAAATCAAACAACACCCTGAATTGCCTATGCTACTGGACAGAGACAACAACACCAGTCCAGAGGTCAAATGTTGTTGTTGGTGTTTTTGGTGTTATTTTACTTCAACCTCAATGGGACAGTTTGTTTCAGGATTGGGGGCATTTTATGTGCTGTTGTGGGCACTGCAAGAACATTTGTCCTATGACCCCTATTTCAGGGGTCAATCAATAAAGTGACACTGTCAATCACGCTGCTGATTGCAGCTTACGCACCTGTCACAGGGACACGCTTTTCCCACAGGGAATTTGCCACTCCCAGCAGGGCTGAAACTGGATTTAGCGCAGGTCAGAGGGCTTTTATTAATTTTGGCGAGAAACCCACTCGCAAAGCAGATATTAAATAAAATGCACTTCTAAGCAGACGGAAAGGCGAACGGAGAGCCAGGCAATCGGAACTGATGAAAGGGAGGTGAAGACAAGACTGAAATGCTGAGGTACTGACACGAGCGCCGGAGGAAGAGGCACGTTTAATCTGCTGTCACAAAGAGAAGCCCGTCTGAGAGACTGAGCCGAATCAGTGTCGAGAAACCAGCCGCACAGATCAGCGTGACAAGGAAAAGGCAAACTGAGATGGGAAGAGAGAGAATCGCAGTCACAGATTTTTAGAGCCTCTTGATGTATGTTTGGTTAGACAGAGACATGTCTGAGGCCAAGTTATTAAAAGTGGCATTTAAGGTAAATTTGAAGTCGGATGGTGTGACGAGGAGCCCCCAGCGAATAACAACACAAGCTTACGCGTGCGCACTTTGTCAAAAGAAGAAAACAAAATTGGAAAAATATCAAAATACATCCACGTCAGGTATTAATGATCTTCCACTTTTTCGAGAGAAGATGTCCAGACCTTCAAAAAAAATGAAAACATTTCATCAATGTCCCACCACTTTTGTTTTTAGTTTTCTGAGAAGAAATCTGGAAATGTACTGGGTTTATTTCAGAAGAGAGTAAAAACTGGGAGAAAATTGGTTTCTAAATTGAAGCATGAAAGTCTGAGAAAAAAGATCCATCCAATACCACCATCTCGCTGTTGCAATAAAATGGGATTTTTAAAGTAAGCTAACTGGAGATGTTTTCACCATAAACCGTAACATTAGGGAGGCTTGATCCAATTTACCCTTGAAAAAACTAAGGCATTCATCAGTGGAAGTCAATTTTAAGTATGCCTTAGGTGTAACTTGTAAACAAGATTTGTGTGAAGCAATATTTTCGCCACACAGACCAAATATGAACTACGACAATATGATGCCAATATATCCTAAGGTGTCTATACATTTTTCAGTATGTTAATGATAGGAGTAAGCCACACGCAAATAACTAAATGCAATCATTTTGCTGAATGGCTTGTTAATATTATGAGGCAGTGCTTATGTGACAATGATTTTAGACATTTGCATTGTGGCTTGGTCCCCTTCTGACATCTAGCATTGGTACATTCGGTGGAGTACATGGGTCTGTGATTATGGCTAATAGAACAACCTATAACTAGTGATTCTGTTGTATTTTAAAAGCCACAAGAGTATTTTTTTTCTATTTGCTTTTTGTGTTCTAGGATGTGATCGATTAGTATAGGGGAATATCTACAAATACACAGTGTAACTGTGTAACTGTGGTGTAAAACAGAAAAAAATGCTAGTTAACACTAGGTACGGACACCCTCACTATCGGACCAGAACAAATAACAAAGTGGCCAGTAGCCAATGGCTACATGCAGCTGCACTGAAGAAAGCCATCAGGACCCATCGAGAAGAACACATTTAAGAAGACCCAAAGAGTCAACCAAAAGACAATGTTGCAGAAAGCAATGAATGATCTATTAGAGCAGGTTGCAGAAGATCATGTACAGCAGGTTGGAGAATGCCACAAAATCTCACAGAACCTTGTATAAATCCATGGAAACTCACCCAATAAAATAGATCATGGAGGGCCACAAATACTCACCCAGTAGTGCAGGTCACAGAAGACTGTGAAGATTCAGCCAGTAGAATACAGTATTTTACAGAAGACTGTGAAGATTCAGCCAGTAGAATACAGTATTTTACAGAAGACTGTGATGATCCAGCCAGTAGAATACAGTATTTTACAGAAGACCAAAAAGATTCAGCCAGTAGAATACAGTATTTTACAGAAGACCATAAAGATTCAGCCAGTAGAGTACAGTATTTTACAGAAGACCATAAAGATTCAGCCAGTAGAGTACAGTATTTTACAGAAGACCATAAAGATTCAGCCAGTAGAGTACAGTATTTTACAGAAGACCATAAAGATTCAGCCAGTAGAGTACAGTATTTTACATAAGACCATGAACACTCACCCAGAAGAGAAGGTTGAAGAAGACCATGCCATAGCGCAGGCCGGTGAGGCAGCCCTTGGCCATCCTGCAGTGGCGGAGCTCTAGGAGGAAGATGAAGGACAGGTCCAGGTAAAACACCACATACTTTTTCCCCTGGGCGTTGGCGTAGCGGCCCTTGGTGGCCTGGGCCCCGGGTTTGGGGGCCGTGTGGATGCCGAAGCCAAACGGCGTGCTGCTGTACTCATAGTCACTGCTGTAGCGGCGGAATGTGGAGTGCAGGGGCGGGGAGCCCGGCTTGCTGTTGCTGTCCAGGGACGGGCTGCGGCGGTAGGGCGACTCGGCCGTGCTGGAGCGACGCATCGGCTGCCAGGACCAGGGGCCACAGGGGCCAAATTATCACACACCACTTAGGCCAGGGGCCAGTCTATCCCCACAACGCTGGGGCTCCAAACTCTATCCCCACTCGGGGGCAAAGTAACCCTCTGCTCAAACAGAGGCTAAGCTAAGCTCGAGCACAAACACTTAAACTTGATCACTGGCTAAAATTCAAACTAAGACTTATCTCTGGCTTAGCATCAGACTGATCGCTGACTTGAGTCTAGAGCTGATTGCTGGGTTTACTTCTGGCTCAAACGGATCACTGGTTTAGCTTGTCGACATTCAACCAGTACGGTCAAATTATCACCCAGTTCTCCTTTAATGCCTATCCCAGTGGACCCCAGGACATTGATCTATTTGACTAAATTTCAGTTCATGACACAGACACACAACAATGACTTCTAAACGAATGCTGGTGTTGCGAAGCTCAAACGCTCCCCAACACCAAGGAGGGTGCCGGGCACAGCAGAGTCGAGCTGCAGTCGATGAATGTTTTCTTTACAGATGAAGCATGTTAAATAATAGATGTGTTAGCTCAGCATATGGAACTGTGAATGTATTAGCTGGGTATATGGAAAGAATTCCCTAAGTTACAAACATCCCCAGATGGAGAGAAAGTTATGAGGACCCCTGACTGGGAGGATGGTAGTGGAGATATAGCAGGGTAAACAGCAGTGCATGCGAAAACAAGGACAAGATAAAAAGAGAGATGAAAGGGTGAAAAGAAAAAAAGAGCATCCAAACAGAAACAATTGTATTGCACTGGTTCTCATCCAAGAGCTCTCCCTCTCCCTCTCTCTTATAAACACATTTTCTTGTCTTCTCAATCCCTTCTTTTCTGTTTTCCAATCCTTTTGCTGCCTTGCCTCACATTCTCCCGGTCACGGTCTTTGTTTTGCCTTCCCACACCGACTCCTTGCGTGGCACTCTACCTCTGCCTTCCTCCTGTCCTCCCTCCCCGTTCCTCCTCCTTCTCCTCCTCTCTCTGGCTATTTCGATCTCCCAATCCAGGTACAGCCAGTCCCAATCAATGGAGCTCCACGCCACTGCAGCCCCGGTCCTGCTGTTCTCTTCCCTCTGCCTGTCCTCCTCTCCAGACAATTATCCTCCTCCTTATCCTCCTCCTCGCTAGACAGGTGAGGAAAGATAGGTGCCAGGCAGCAGCACTGTCCAAACAAGAAGACAAGGAGAGCTGGAAAGCAGAGCAGCTTCTTCAAAGGGGGGGGAGGAAGACTGCAATACTGTAGTAGTCCTATGTGAAAGCCTGGAGCTCTCCCTTCTATATTCCTCTCTCTCCCTCCCTCCCTCTTTCCTTGTCTCTCTCTCTCTCACACACACACACACTCACACGCACGCACGCATGCTCACAGACCCACACATAAGTCCTCCTTTCCTCCTCTCTCTCTCTCTCTCTCTCTCTCTCTGTCTCTCTCGAGATAACGGTCTCAGAATCCTAACATGGAGGGGGGTAGGGGTTCTCATTCACAGACCTGACACACCTCCCCTCTCAGCTCAACCAATCAGCTTTAACCCCCACCCCTCAAGCATGCAGAGGAACCAAGGCTTTGGTTTATAGATCAGCAATGTGCAGCATGGCTCTCTCTCTCTCTCTCTCTCTCTCTCTCTCTCTCTCTGTTTTCCCTCTCTGCCCATCCATCTCTCCCTCTGCCTCTTTTGCACAACCTCTTTTTCATCCATTTCTTTCTCTCTCCATTTCATACCTCCCCCTGCTCTTTTCTCCCTTGCTTTTCCCTACTGTTTCTCAATTTCCCTCTCCCCTTGTCTTACCCACACCGCCCCCCCCTCTCTCGCTCTCATTCCACATTCTAAACATCAACAAACAGCCCAGATCTCTAATCCAATCTCCACCGTATCACCTCATGATACTCTCGCTGCAGTGCCCCCAGACACACGCATGCACACGCACATAAGCACACACACACACACGCACATACACGCATGCACGCACACACACACACACACGCATGCATGCTACACACACACACACACACATACACACACACACACACACAAGCACGCATATACACGCATGCACGCACACACACACACACACGCATGCATGCTACACACACACACACACACACACATACACACACGCACACACACACACTCACACACACGCAGTCCTGGTCTGTCTACCTGGTTACAGTACAACCGCATATGGAATTCCTTGCACTAATGTTAAACATTTCAATTAAAATCATCCAGCAGGTAGACTGCCATTAAAACAGTGATTGATATTTCTGTAATTGCCCCACGTCCTATTTGCACTTCTCAAACCATCGGAGACATACGGCACTCTGTGATTTATGCTGCCATTAGAGGTACACCTAGAGATATGCCAAGCCTCTCTGTGTGGTCTGCGGTGGAGCGATATCACACAGCATCTGACTCCCCTACATAGCAAGGGCACAGTGCCTTAGCTCACTTCACTTTTGTCCCGCAGCGAGAAGCCATTGAAACAGCCTAGGCTCTTCAAATCTTTCTCTGGCATATATGCCAAACACATATGGCAATGGGGTCCAAATATTCAAATACATTTTGTGTATTGAACAACTTTCAGAACTGCTCATTCTTATAAAAGAAGCAATTATCAATTCAGAGTAAAATAAAAAACAAACACATAAAAAAATAATACTACATACCTCAACATTCATTAAAAATCCCCTGACCATTCTACATAAAATATTTACAAGTCCATGCTTACCCATAAACAAAATGTGCCATGGCTATGGACCATTCTTTTAAAAGATTCATAAAAAAGAACAACACATGATGAAGAGACATTACATTACATTACATTATTCGCATTTGGCAGACGCACTTATCCAGAGCGACGTACATTTGATTAGAAAGCAGGAGACAATCCTCCCCTGGAGCAATGCAGGGTTAAGGGCCTTGCTCAAGGGCCCAACGGCTGTGCGGATCTTATTGTGGCTACACCGGGATTAGAACCACTGACCTTGTGTGTGCCTGACCTTGTGTGTGCCAGTCATTTACCTTAACCACTACGCTACAGGCCGCCCCCAACACAGAGACAACACATGATGAATGCGCCTTCACAATAAAAAACATTACCACAACTAAATCAAGGAAAAGTGGAACGTTAGTGAGATAGCAATCAGATTTATTAACACCAAATAATCCCTTCTCGAAGCTTGGAAATACATTGTTAGCCTAGCACCCCAAAGCTCTGTCTTTGTAATATTGAAGTTGACACAGTGAATTAGTTAGTGTCCCTTCGATTCTTCCATTTTCACCTCGCCAAGCACCAAATGCCCCTGCCTTGAGACCTTGGGCTGCAGTGTTTAAGAAGAAAAAAGCAAAAGAGCTGGTGGCCTTTGCGAAGGCTACATCTGCCCCACCGCCAATTGCCCCCAGCCGGTTGGACAGATGGACAGACAGATAGAGAGACATCAATCTATGAAGGAAAAATGTAACAAATTTTATTTCCATAACATAGTATGTGAGAGCTACTGCATCCCTATGTATCTGATCTGTGAGTTTAGACGTTCCGATTACCAGCACTTTTTGAGTATGACATTTAGCAGTGGTAGTTTTTGGGAAATATATTTAGAATGGATGCTTTAGTAGTGACAAAATCTGTATTGTGACAAAGAAAACATTTTGGCGCACTAAAATTAAGCTTTTGGCCAGTCATTCTTATTCAGAGTATTTTAATAAGGCATCAGAGATGGGTTTTTACAAACAAAAAGGTCAAATGACAAGTTTTTCTTTGTTAACACATTTTTCTGTGTCGCATCTGAACATAGTATTATGACAGATGTGCAGACACCAAGGAAGACATTATGCTAATAATTTTGGTGATTACATATACACTCAAATAATTTTCCCACTACAATACAGAAGCATCAGTCTTGTTTCAATGTCAACATGTTCATCTTCATGGCTTAACTCAAGACAGCTCAATACGTATCAACCGAAAAAAGGCAAACATTTCAAGCAGTATGATATCACAATTACATTGCAGTTTTAATTTAATGTCTGCCCTCACGAGTTGACAATGCTGGATGTACAATTGTCCATGTAGAGACATCATTGAACAGCAACTGTTGGTTTCTGTGAAATATTTGGAAAGAAGTTCTGGCCTTGTCCCAGGACTACCTCAGTGATATTGTAGAGCGGTTGTGCAGTTATTCTGAAATTGACAAGTTTGGAAAAAGAGTTATTTTCAAATCCTGGAATGAAGTCAAGAGGGAGTTCTCTCATGTTCAGTGTGTAGTCTTGCTTCGTGTCAAAAACACTAACAGCCTCAAGAAATATATTCACGGCTTGAAAGAAACACACTTTCTTTTGGAATACATTAGGGTTCTAATATCTTTGAAACTTTGAATGTTTAGACATTCACTGCACATTGATTGTTTTTATTTTGCTGTGTCTGCTGAGGCAATTTTTGTATTATTGTATGTTTAAAGTTTAAAGTTTTTCAGTTGAGAAAATACCATATTTGAGGCATATTCCCACTGGCATTTTTCGAATAATGACCATCGAAACCATTTGCATTGTTTTATTTAATTTCTATACACCGATCAGCCACAACACTAAAACCACCTGCTCAAACCAAAATGCTTTAAACTGGATAAAATTGTCTATAAACACAACATTTCATTATGTGATACGTGTATTTAGATAATCATAAGTGAATTGCATTCAAAAGTTTAATTTTTAAATGAAAAAAAACTCATGGGGGGGTGCATTTATTTGTTATTTAAATATCTTGGTGCATACTGGTGTTCATGATCCCGTCTATCTTAGCAGGTGCTGCAGGACCTGCAGAATATTTCATATTAAAAAAACAAAACGAATCCATGGGTTTTGTTCCTACATAAGTTTCACCACATGCAGTGCCATGTAATTCCAATGGAGGGAAGAAAGGTGAAACTGACGTAGGATTTGATGGATGCAACAATTCCACAGGTCCTGGAGCGTCTGTAAAGATAGACATGATCATGAATGCATATATTATATTTCTGTATGGGATGTTTCTGCCCAAGCTGAGGGGATTGCCTCACCATTGCCTCACCACTGACGGCATGCTTATCGAGAAAAAATGTAATTTGGGGTTATCCAGGTTTTATGTATTTTAATATCTGTCCATCACCCAGAAATGTGCTCTGCTCTGCTCTAATTATTCCCCCTTACAATTCAAGCAACAATTTGTTTTTGAACAATTTAAAAAAATGTTTTTTTGTTTTGTAAATTATGATATATTGTGTTGTGTGTGTGTGTAATTTTCAAACAGAATACAATGAATCCTGGTGGATACTGGCGCATTCAGCCACTGAAAGATTTTTGGGTTTGATATTCTATGTTTAGTTTCCTTCTCTTCATTTGTTCATTCGTTAGGTAAATGTTTTTCCTTTGTGCTGATCACAATTAACCAACAATTGTATGAATAGTCAGTTGATTTTTGCTAATCTAATGCCAAGGACCCCATAAGGATCTGTAATTTCATTTTAAATGTGAGTCATGGTCCTCAGAACCGATGGTGACCCCAGTCTGGTGCACTTCACTTTCTGTTTATAATCACATCAGACCTCAGGGGTGTAGTGGAGAGTGGGGCCAAATCTAACACAGGGCAAAATGTAACCCTGACTTTTCAGGTGGTCATGTTTGAGCTTGAGAAACGTATTTCAGCTTAAACATGCAGAATTACCCTCTCATTGTGTCCAGTGAATGACGGGAGAGCCTCTTTTGGCTACCTGCACGTTCATTTTTTTACGGTTTCCGTTCGTTTTTTTGGTTTTACTGCCTTCTGTGTGTAATCCAAGGAATTTAAATTATGTCATCATAAACAGTCTTAGTAAGATATTGCACAGTTTTGCTAGCCAGGCAAAGTGCAGAGACACCCCAGGCAGGTTAAACGTAATGGGGTGTTTGTTTTATGCCGCCATTAGCCTAACATTAACAATATGCTGCTACTTATAGCACCGATGACAGCCGGACTAAGGTAGAATGTAACAGCCTCCATTATAACATTTCTTAAGGATATACATATGAAAGTGGGGTACAGCCATGATTTCCCGAACAGGAAATCAACACAATAAAACATAGGAAAAACTGTGTTTCAGTAGGCGGTTTGCTTCTGCGGTAAGAATTTTGCCTGCTGGGAAAATAATGGCGAGGTTCCAACAGTAGGGGCAGTCACGTTGCATTTCCCCCTGTAAGACGAAGAAGCCATTTGTAGCAACCACCCCTAGTGGTTTACAGTTTGCTTTTCACACAAACAACACCAGGTGGTATATGTAAGGGTATCAGGTATCTTCCACTGGAGCACTTAACCTCATTAGCACTGCCATCTTGTACATAAAGTTTAAAGATTTAAATCGATTCTATAGTGGGACTTCTGCTGTTCATGGATGGTGCAACAGAAATTTTTCACCGTTGACTGTAATTGAAAGCTTTTATTTTTATCTTTAGACTGACCAAGTACCTGAGCATTTTATTTGGTAGACCTGTACCTTGCTTGTTAATGCAAATATTTAATCAACCAATCATGTGACAGCAACTAAATGCATAAAGGCATGCAGACATGGTCAAGATGTTCAGCTGTTTTTCAGACCAAATGTCAGAATGAGGAAGACTGATCTAAATTACTTTGACCGTGGAATCATTGTTGGTGCCAGACAGGGTTGTTTGATTATCTCAGAAACGGCTGCTTTCTTGGGATTTTCATGCACGACAATCTCTAGAGTTTGCAGAGAATGGTGCGGAAACAAAAAACTTGCAGTGAGCGGCAGTTCTCCAGGCAGAAACGTCTTGTTAATGAGAGAGGTCAGAGGAGAATGGCCAGACTGGTCAAAGCTGACAGGAAGGTGACAGTAACAGAAGAGCATCTCTGAACACACAATGCATCAAAACTAAATGCATAGGCTACAGCAGCAAAAGACAATAAGTCAATATGTATGGGTACTACGCAGAGAGATTATATTATTCCATATTATTCAAAAATGCTTGTAACATGATCCACAAACAAGAGACATATCACAAATGTGTTTTATATACTGACACGTAAATATATCTACAAATATATTTGACCAATTTTACAATAATTCAATAGATTCACAGAGCAAATCCCAGAACCACTGCAAAACTGGAATATAGACTGGAGTAAAACAGCTGTTTGGGCATTGTGTCAAATTCTTTCCCTCACTGAATCGTGTTCCCCCAAATGCCCCGTGTGTTCATTACACACTGAATGTGAAATGAAGACACACAGATTATGAAAGCCCAGACATTTCTCCGGGAATATCAGATGAGACTGAATAGTTTGCAGCCCCAAAAGCAGCTTATATGATTGTGTAGCCGTTAACGAGTGGAAATTCTCCTATCAGAAACGGAATGGAGACACTGTAGTGGATGACCAAAGAATACTTTCAGTTTTGAAGAAAAAACTCTTTTCAACGGTAAAACAGATCGAGAACACTCATGTGTCAAAGACTATGATAAAGAGAAGCCACAATATGAGTAACCTGTGAGTAACCTGTACCTGAGGATGGCCTAACCAAGACATGGGTACCCTGGTAGCCTACCTTCGGAGGTGGCGTCTACAGCTCAGCATCGGTAAGACAGTAACAGCAGCATACCATCTCAGCAACAGGGAAGCTAAGAGGGAACTGGAGGTGCGCATCGACAACAAACGCCGGGAGTTTCAGCAAGCCCCGAAGTACCTCGGCGTGCGTCTGGATCGGACACTGTCCTTCAAACAACATCTTGAAGAAGTTAAGGCCAAGGTAACTTCAAGGGTCTCGCTGATCCGTCGCCTCGCCAGCACGACCTGGGGAGCCTCCGCTAAGACGCTACGTATACCTACCCAGGCCCTGGTCTTTTCTGCAGCGGAATACTGCGCCCCAGCTTGGAGCAGGAGCCCGCATGCGAGAAAGGTGGATGTGGCTATTAACAACGCCCTCCGGATCATAACTGGATGCCTGAAACCTACCCCTGTCTTCCTCTTGCCAGTCCTTGCGGGAATCGCTCCGGCCGGTCTCCGGCGGGAGGCTGCCACCCTCGCACTGGCAAGAAAGGCACAGAAACACGACTGGCACATCCTGCATAACACCACAACGACAGCAGCGCCTCCAAGTAGACTCAAGTCCCGCCACCCCTACAACAAGGCGGCACAAGAGATGCTTCACTCTGTCCCTCAGGACCTGTCCAGAAATGCATGGCTGGTGGCAGCTTGGAAGCAGGAGTGGGAGATGGCCAGGCCCACCCGCATCCACGGCTACATCTGGGACCCGGGAGGTGGTGCCATAGGAGGAGATGACCTACCACGCCGGCAATGGACCTTATTGAACCGTCTATGAACTGGGGTCGGTCGCTTTAAATCATCTATGAAGAAGTGGGGCCTGGCAGACAGCGCTGCTTGCGAGTGCGGCGAGCCTGAGCAGACTGCCGAACACATAATTACCACCTGCCCCCTATACAGACCACCCTCGGAAGCCAGCCTCTTTGACGTAGGACCAGAGACAAGGGCATGGCTGCACGACATCGAGTTGGACCTCTGATGTTACATGAAAGAAGAAGAAGAAGAACCTGTACCAAAGTGATGAAAAGAGGAAAGTGTGGAGAAAGAAAGGAATTGTTCATTCTCCAAAGCATACCGCATCTGTGAAACATGACGGTAGTGTTTCTTGGGCAGGTATAGCTGCACTGGAACTAGCTTGTGTCTTTGTGATGATATGACTGTAACAGGATGAAGATATCCAGCATCTGTTGTCTACAACTACAGGCAGTCATTGAATGCAAAGGAATTACAACCAAGTACAACATATGAAGTTTAAGATTACGTAAATTATTTTTGGTCCCCTAAAATGAAGGAACTATGTCAAAAAAAGGGCTGTACTCAGATCACCTGATATAGATGTAAACTCCAAAACACCAAAGTCACATTCTGGACTTCATATCGATTTTTTTATTTCAAATCCAATCCAAGTGTTGGAGTACATAGCCAAAACAACAAAAAGTGTGTCATTGTCCAAATATTTATGAATTGCACTATAGATTGATAAACATATCTCACATTAGCTTTTTATCAGGTTTTTTGGTGATTCATGTTTTTCTTTCATCTTAGTTTGATTACTGTAATCCACTGTATATGTACCTGTGCAACCTAGCAAGCCCTTTCTCATCTTAAATTGGCTGAAGATCAGCGTGAGCCTTCTGAAATACAAGCTAACACTTTATTCCCACAAACCTTGTATCCCTGTGCTGGCTTGCAGCACCTTTACGAATTGATTTAAAGATTCTATTAATTCCGTAATAAGACCAAGGGTAATATATTACTGAGCTTCTAATCGCTTAGAAAACAGAACAACCTCTCAGACTCTCAGATCTATCGATAAATTCAAAGTGCTAGATAAAACTCAAAGGAGGCCGCAGAACAACCTTCCAGAAGAAATTACAGCAGCAAAATAAGTGCCAAATACAATCTTTTAATTATGCATATGTATAAACCTAGTTTGGGTAACCTATTGCCCCAAAACATTATTTTATTGTTAGCTTTTGGTCTTGCTTTTGCTTTTGTCTCTACACAAATAACTTATCAATTATCAATAAAAATGTTCATGATCTGGTGGCCAGATTGATATACGCTATTGTATAATAGATGATGTATTTGTCATATCATGCATATGTGCAGCAAGAAAGTGCAGCTACGTATCACTGTAAGTATTATCCACACACTGGCAGATTAAATATAGAAATCACCACTTAAAGTTATTTCTGTGCCTGATTATTAAGTCAGCCTTCTTCAATACTTTGACTTTTCTATTAATATTCACGTTGATCCACGCTGATCCACACTAGTCCACACTGATCTCCTGCCTCACTGTGAGATGGGGGGCTTGTGTGACTGGGATTATAATTAGACTTGAGAGTACATGCTATTATAAAATCTTTTTCTCCAACTTATTTTGTTTTCTGGTAGAGATTGTGGACTGCAGGGGAGACCAGTAGAGCTATGGCCTTATTTTATTTTATTTATTAGGGACAGTGCACATTAATCAACATTTTCAGTTTCCAAATCAATGCAAATGCGCCAGAGTTAGAGTTAGTCCCTAACCTGCATGTCTTTGGACTGTGGGGGGAAACCGGAGTACCCGGAGGAAACCCACACGGACACAGGGAGAACATGCAAACTCCACACAGAAAGGCCCGGGCGGGGCTCGAACCTTCTTGTTATGAGACAGCAGTGCTACCCGCTGTGCCATCGTGCCGCCCACTGACTGTAGCTGGATCTCTGGAAGGGAATAACCGCCAATGGCTTGACCGTCGCCCTTGAAGCCACCAAGGGTCTGTTAGAAGGCCCTCTGTTTTGAAATATCTGTCTCTTTTCCCCAATCTGAAGGGCTGTTGAACTAACTCCAGTTTCCTCAGCTGAAACTCTACTGCAGGGCAGGCGCACTAATAACCCACTTTCACGCCGTCTCGTAGGTCAGCTGCACTAACACGCCTTCTCCCGCCCCAACCTGATCCTCCCTCCCCCTGGAAACATCCCCACCTGGGTCAACTGTTCAGTTTTTCTGTTCTGATCAACGCCTGGATCCTGTTAACACATATCATTAACTTTGATTTTTTGTTGATGTTCTTCACAAGTGCTGTTTGACATGTTCAGCAATCTACAAAATTATCTTTCCAAACTATTTGTGAAGGGAAAAAAAAAGAAGTAACACTGTGCACAGCTGGGAACAACTGAAGCAGCTGTGCAGATATTCTGTGCAGATAGGGTAGTCTTACACACCTGCGCAGACAGTCTGTGCAGCTAGGGTAGTCTTACACAGCTGCGCAGACAGTCTGTGCAGATAGGGTAGTCTTACACAGCTGTGCAGACAGTCTGTGCAGATAGGGTAGTCTTACACAGCTGTGCAGACAGTCTGTGCAGATAGAGTTGTCTTACACAGCTGCGCAGACAGTCTGTGCAGATAGGGCAGTCTTACACAACTGCGCAGACAGTCTGTGCAGATAGGGTAGTCTTACGCAGCTGCGCAGACAGTCTGTGCAGATAGGGTAGTCTTACACAGCTGCGCAGACAGTCTGTGCAGATAGGGCAGTCTTACACAGCTGCGCAGACAGTCTGTGCAGATAGGGTAGTCTTACGCAACTGCGCAGACAGTCTGCGCACCTAGGGTAGTCTTACGCAGCTGCGCAGACAGTCTGTGCAGATAGGGTAGTCTTACGCAACTGCGCAGACAGTCTATGCACCTAGGGTAGTCTTACACACCTGCGCAGACAGTCTGTGCTGATAGGGTAGTCTTACACACCTGCGCAGACAGTCTATGCAGATAGGGTAGTCTTACACACCTGCGCAGACAGTCTGTGCAGCTAGGGTAGTCTTACACAGCTGCGCAGACAGTCTGTGCAGATAGGGTAGTCTTACACAGCTGCGCAGACAGTCTGTGCAGATAGGGTAGTCTTACACAGCTGTGCAGACAGTCTGTGCAGATAGGGCAGTCTTACACAGCTGTGCAGACAGTCTGTGCAGATAGGGTAGTCTTACGCAGCTGTGCAGACAGTCTGTGCAGATAGGGCAGTCTTACACAGCTGTGCAGACAGTCTGTGCAGATAGGGTAGTCTTACGCAGCTGCGCAGACAGTCTGTGCAGATAGGGCAGTCTTACACAGCTGCGCAGACAGTCTGTGCAGATAGGGTAGTCTTACGCAACTGCGCAGACAGTCTGCGCACCTAGGGCAGTCTTACACAGCTGTGCAGACAGTCTGTGCAGATAGGGCAGTCTTACACAGCTGCGCAGACAGTCTGTGCAGATAGGGTAGTCTTACGCAACTGCGCAGACAGTCTGCGCACCTAGGGTAGTCTTACGCAGATGCGCAGACAGTCTGCGCACCTAGGGTAGTCTTACACAGCTGCGCAGACAGTCTGTGCAGATAGGGCAGTCTGACACAGCTGCGCAGACAGTCTGTGCAGATAGGGTAGTCTTACACAGCTGCGCAGACAGTCTGTGCAGATAGGGTAGTCTTACACAGCTGCGCAGACAGTCTGTGCAGATAGGGCAGTCTTACACAGCTGTGCAGACAGTCTGTGCAGATAGGGCAGTCTTACACAGCTGCGCAGACAGTCTGTGCAGATAGGGTAGTCTTACGCAACTGCGCAGACAGTCTATGCACCTAGGGTAGTCTTACACACCTGCGCAGACAGTCTGTGCTGATAGGGTAGTCTTACACACCTGCGCAGACAGTCTATGCAGATAGGGTAGTCTTACACAGCTGCGCAGATAGTCTGCGCACCTAGGGTAGTCTTACGCAGCTTCGCAGACAGTCTGTGCAGATAGGGTAGTCTTACACAACTGCGCAGACAGTCTGTGCAGATAGGGTAGTCTTATACAGCTGCGCAGACAGTCTGCGCACCTAGGGTAGTCTTACACAGCTGCACACAGTCTGCGCACCTAGGGTAGTCTTACACAGCTGCACACAGTCTGTGCAGATAGGGTAGTCTTACACAGCTGCGCAGACAGTCTATGCAGATAGGGTAGTCTTACGCAGATGCGCAGACAGTCTGTGCAGATAGGGTAGTCTTATGCAGATGCGCAGACAGTCTGTGCAGATAGGGTAGTCTTACACAGATACACAGAGAGTCTGTACAGATAGACTGTGGGCAGCTTATTGGCCTAAGGCATCACGACTGCAGGATGAGGTGGGCAGAAGCCTCCTGACTGACAGTATGGCTGACCTGGCCAACGTTTAATATGGAAATGTTACCAAGGATTTTCCATTTTTAAATCCTACATATTGCACTTAGTCCCTTACAACGATATAACAATGTATGCCATTGTAGTACATTGGTCGATTCTTTCTCTCGGTTCACAAGCTTTTTTTCAGGAACATTTAAATCACTCTAATCTGAGATTTTCCTTTGGTTTGATGGAGAGTGAACCTCTGCACCAGGGAGCCGGCTTCTCTAACCTGGACAAGCTAGGCATATAATGTAACAGCTGTAATGAAACAGCAGCCCGGAGAGACACGGAGAACCACATCATTGCTCATTGTATTTCACTAGCGTGAAAGACATAATGAGAGAATGAGGTCAGGTGATCAGAGGTTTGGGTCTGAGAGAGAGAGAGGACAGTTTTGATGAGAAAGATCTCGAGACGGGTTTTATGGAATGCAGATTTTGAAAAAGGGGAACGAGGAAGCTAAGGAGAGGCGACGGACCTGACAGAGCCACACACACAAGATTGAGAGATGCGTGTGTGAACGCTGATGTAATCCCAGAGTCATTGTCTGCTGAGGAATTATACAGGATTAGAGGGAGGAGAAACCCCTGAGTGCAGGAGATTTTAATTGAGGAGAATAATCTTCCTTCTGCAAACACACACACCCACAGTATGCGATGTACATCCAAATAGAACACAACCGCACTGCACCATCACAATAAAAAAGCACAATGTCCTCATCACAATAGTAATAATGGTTTCATTGACAGAGGCAAAGAAATTATGTCAATTGAAAATTAAGAAAGTTGGGTGTTGGGTTGAGGGAGGCAAGTGCTATATGGGAACAGTGTCCCGTAATTTTTTTACTTCAATCAAATAGTTTCCAGAAATGGCATATTTTAACATAACATCACATAACATTACATAATGGCGAGAACAGGCCATTCAGCCCAGCATTGCTCACCTTTTCCTACCACTAAAGAGTATTTAGTTTTCTTTAACTACTTTTACTTTAAGGAATTTCCTGTATGCACAGATCAGCTTCTGGGTATGACACAGAGCTCTGATCATTTTATATTATTTCACCATTCCATCCTGTCTTAAAATACACCAAACATATTACTGAATCCTATTGAGCCTATTCTATACTGATAATGGCACTGAAAGCACCAAAAACCAAATCAAAAAGACAAGATGTTTTGGCAGGTGCTAATGCCGATGTCAACAAAGAGCTAGCACAAAATGGAGACTCGGAGGCTGAGGCTAACTATCCAGAGTGATGATGCCATGCTGTAAAATCCAGCTATGGCATAAGCTGGTCTAGCTGGGTATGAGCTGGTCAACCAGCATGGACAAGCTGGTCATGAAGCTGGTCTAGCTGGGTATGAGCTGGTCAACCAGCATGGACAAGCTGCTCATGAAGCTGGTCGACCACATAGTGCTGGTAGCTTATCTGAGCTGGTAACTACTCAAAAATATAGCTTGACAAGACATGTCAAGCTGGGAGCTGGTCTGAATTGGTCAACCAGCTACCACCTGTTTCAAAACCTAGCTTGAACGGTTTTTTCAGCGGTGTGATGCTACCAAAATAAAACTGAAAGCCAAATGCTGATGGATGGGATCGTATACCAACTACCATTCACTCACTGAAAGCTCCAATTCTGTGAGGCACTCTCTCAAAAGAAGTGAATGGTAAATGTCAGTGCATTCACAGAAAGACTGACAAAGGTTAAAGGCATATTTTTACCTTGGAAATATTATAAAACAAAAGGCTGAGTCATTACTTCTGCCAAAAACCCCTACTTGTCTACTTGTATTTCTTATTCTAAAAACTCCTCAGGCTGTTTCTGGGCATAGGCCATTTTTACGCCTCTACTGTATCTGAAAAGCATGTGTCCAACACACTGAACTCATATACTCTACGACCTAACATAAAGAAGACGAAGAGGGCAAGAGGATACATGTATGGATTGACTACTACAGTGGTGAGCTGGATTTGTGAGAGTTTGCTCTTGGTGGCTAACCAAGCAAGTGGCTGACTAGCGGTAGGTAGCCTTACAGGAAGTAGCTGCCGTTATCAGCTAACAAAACTAAAAGCCACCGCTCATATTTTCAGGTGATTCTACCGGCTGATTTCCTCTCCAGGGCAGAGAGCTCATGCCTAGACCTAGTGCCTAGTCAAGCACATATTTGGCATGAGACAACTGGAGCTTCCGGGAACTTCCAGGAGTCTCCCGGAAATAAGTACTCCCAGAGAGGAGTGATCATCGCACCGTTTAGCTATTTATTCTCTCCCTGAATTGAAATACAAGCTGCCTACTGTAGGCTATAAGTTCTACTTGTACTCTGTTACATGCAGGCTCCAGTTGGCTTTTCGTACCGTGTTTTGATGGCTCCCCATTAATCAATCCAAAAACCAATCATCATCAAAGACCAATCAGATCATGATAAGGGTAGGTTTTGAAATACACGCCCCGAACACAGTACGTTCATGGCAATGGACAAACCAACAGGTTAGTGTAAGTGAAAATATTGGGTACTCCAAAATATACTCCATGTTTGAAACCAGTTAAACCAAGCCGACCCTTGCACACTGCATTGTGTACAATAACACAAACTTTTCAATCGCCCAGCAGGGAAGGATGAACGACTGTAAAATGTATAGAGATAAGCATCACACCAGTGCTAGCTATCAAATGTCATAGGTAATGCTATATGTAACGGCCGCTAAAAATACTATTCTTCAAAGTTACCACCGCAGTGGCAAAGAATATACAACCATAGCTAAAAACCTTTTTGTGTTTGTTTGTGTATTGATTCATTTTACAATGGACTGGTGAGCTGAAAATACAGACACAGACATGGAGGAAGTCATTTGCAAACTGCACATTGCAAAATGAAGCAAACCCTGCAGATACTGTATTTCGCTCTCAAGCAGGCATAATGCTCTAGGTGATGCTGAAAATATAATAAACTCCAATATCTGTCCACTCATTTCATACATACATGCAGTGTAAAGTGCATAAACACAAATAAATGTTTCCATAGTTTTCCCAAATGTCCTGCGAGGTTAACCACTTGTCCAATAAGTTGTAGTTCTTGGTTATGAATTTATGATTTTATTCATATGACTTATCCTTGGTTATGAGTATGCACTTTGTACTTTGTTGTACGTCGCTCTGGATAAGAGTGTCTGCCAAATGCCATTGATGTAATGTAATGCCGCCGCCATGATAAATTATATAATTTAATGTTTCATTGGGCTGACATTATTAGAAAGCAAGTAAATCAAAGTCTTAGCATTAGCATACAGGGGAAACGTTGCTCAAAGTGCACAGACAACAAAATGTGACTGACATTTTAGTAACATAGATGCTCAACATAGGAAGGATATAGGCCTATTACTCATGATTCTGAAACTTCCAGTGCCACTGTAAGGGTCAAGCAGCAAGGGTGTGCAGAATTCAGCTGCCACGTGTATTTTGTCTTATGACATTTTCAAGAGCCTTGGTAAATAGGGTTATGCTAGTAATAATAAAAGATAATGAACATATTGGAGCAGTTTTTGTTTAATTGAGATTGCAGTGATGGCTGCAGCAGTCCCCAGTTGGTTTGGTACGTCCATGACAGATCTCTCCTTGAAACGCCCTCTGAATCTCGCTGAAATCAGTTTTGTCAATCAGGATGTCTGTGGCAGCAAGTAAAAAAACTAAAGATTCTCTGAATGCGACATTTAAGTGATGTTAACGTTTGTGCAGGCTAGAGCACAACTATTGTTTGGTCCCATCAATAGTATTGTATCTAGCAAAATGAAATGTTTGGCTCTGGGTAATGGCATGAACTCATCCTCCTGTGCAAACAAATATGTCTGGTCTCTAAAAAGAGGGTGTATCACTCCTTTCACAAAGTCTTCCAGCAGTGCTATTGTGCAGCTTTGAATGTGAATAGCTGACACATAGGGTTTTATAGTTATGTCTATAAAAAGTTAATATTTTAATATTTCACAACTGTAAAGCAAGTTCTCTCTCTCTCTCTCTCTCTCTCTCTCTCTCTCTCTCTTGGTATACTGTATACTGTATGAAACGCTGTATGAAATTGTTGGATACTTTACGTGAATTCTATGTACTACGGACATGTAGAAATGTGTCTCAAAGGGAAAAGTAGTACATATTATTTATTTATGATAAAATGTGAGGTACAGAAAGAGTACCCTATTTAATCAGTCCACTCACTTTGAGATTTCTGCCAGCCATTGTTTCAAACACATTTCTTTCACATTTTTAGCTAGCTAAAGGCCTTGTGTGGAAAGGGTCTAGTAAAGCAGATATTTTACAAATCCGTGGTTTTCTTAGCTGATCGCTATCATACAGTCTGCAATGGCCAGGATCATCTTGGGGATGTAGGTATGTAAACACGGGACTGAACAAGAAAATAAATACTGCATAGTGTGTCTTTAAAGACTGCATTGATCTCAGAAAGCATTTTTAACAGTCAATTTTAGAAGAGTTGTCTTTATTTGACATGCAAGCAGTACCTTTTTGAACGGCTTAGCAAATATTTTTGCAGATGATTTCCATTTTATACAGCAGGCCGATGGCAGAGGTGGTAACAAACAGGATGGTATCGAAACAAGATACTATGTCAGGCACTTGTCATTTCCCGCCTGGATTACTGCAACCCTCTCTTAGCCGGTCTCTCAGCTTGTGCCATCAAGCCCCTCCAGCTGGTACAGAATGCTGCAGCCCGCCTGATCATCAGTCAGCCCAGGTTGGCTCATGTCACCCCGCTCCTCATTGGCCTCCACTGGCTTCCTATTACCGCATGCATCCGATTCAAGGCCCTAGTGTTGGCATTTCAGGCTGCGAAGGGGACTGCCCCACCTTACATACAATCCTTAATCACTCCCTACTCCCCAGCTAGACCACTCCGGTCTGCCAGCTCTGGTCGCCTTATGGTTCCCTCTCTACGAGCACCTGGCGGTCGAGCTGCACGTTCACGCCTGTTTTCCGTTCTGGTTCCTCAGTGGTGCAATGACTTGCCTACCACTGTCAGGACAGCAGAATCCCTCCCCCGATTTTCGACAAGTCAAGTGGCAGACACCAGGGATACCATGTCTCACCACAACAAGAAATATTGCATGCTGACAATATTGTGTAATTTCTGATGGATCTGGAACACACTCAAAGAGCGCACTATTCCATCTAACTGTACTTAATTAATTGGTTCAAAACTATTTGATTAATAGATGGACTGCTCCACCAATTTCATTGATTGGACAAAGTGACATAATCAAATTGCACAAATTGCACATTTGCACAAAATGTCTAGTCTGTATCCTTAAGGCCTGTAGACTCATCGCCAGATTGAGATTGAGAAGGTTATTTATCAATTTTGCATGGAACAAATAGATGAAACAGGTTTCACTTGACCCTATTGTACTTACTTTATGAGAGAGGGGCTTCAGTTACCTGCACTGGGCTGCCATTAAAATTACCTCTAAATCTATCACTTCTCTGCAAACAACAACAAACTTGAAAGAATACTCAAAGCATGACAAGAACCACAAAATCATATCCTCACAGCCTTGCCTCTTTTCACCCCTTAGACGTAATTTTCATTTAAAATCTGGAACGAATGACCCAGGGTTTTTAAATCATGCGCGAATAAAGGAGTTTTAAATCACGGAGCTTTAAGATAATGAGACAGGATGACGCATTGTTAATGGACTGAGACAATTGTGAGAAATTCCACCTAAACATTTTTTTAAATTCGTACAGCTCAGAAACTTTATTTCTGAGAGACAGACCTACTCAGTTCCTCCTCAGTAAGCATTGACTGTCCACTCATGAAAAACTGTCATCTTCTTGGAAGAGGCCAAGTGTCTATGTTCTATTAACAATGTTAGGCAGAGCACGAGAACTGTATAGGAGGAAATCACATAACATGAGTGGGAAGAAATTGCAGTCCGTAAGTATTTGTAGAGTGACACATTTTTGTTGTTTTAGCTCTGTACTCCAGCACATTGGACTTTTACATTACATTACGTTAATGGCATTTGGCAGACGCTCTTATCCAGGGTGATGTACAACAAAGTGCAAAGTGCGTACCCATAACCAGGGATAAGTGTGCTGAAAGACCCTAGAGGGAAGTACAATTTCAACTTGAAACAAAGCAATACTATAAAGTTACAGGACAAACTTTTAGCTTTAATTTCAATTACATTTTTATATTGTCTCCTCAGTTTTAGGGGACCAAAAGTAATTGGACAATTGGCTACTCAAATGTATCTTGGACAGGTGTGTTAAGTTTCATTATTAGTACATGCATAAAAGAGCTAGCAAAAGGTCTTGAGTTGATTCTAGGAGTGCCATCTGCATTTGGAGTCTGTTGTTGTCTCTCAACATGAGGAAGAAAGAAGTGTCAGTGCCCATAAAGCAGGCCGTAAACCTGTGACTGGGTCATTACTTTTGCTCCTCTAAAATTTGGGGGACTATGCAAAAAAACAGCTACAATTCCTACATTTCTACTGCTTATGGACAGCACCGTATTACTGTTAATTTAATTTATTCGACAACATTATAGCATCTCTTAACATTTTGCTTAACCCCTTCTGTAGTGCCCCTTTTATAACACAAACCTGAAAATGACATACCAAAAATAAAATGGTTACTACTCTTGAACACTTTTGCATAATCCTGGTCTCTTCTCAAAGGCAATCCTTGGTTTTCCAAGAATGAGATTTACCCGAAATATTCCTGAAACAGTACCATACGCTCAAACACAGTGGAAGGTTTTCTCTCACCGATTGGAAACAGATGCTTGTGGCTATGCCTCGATGAGCATGATCCTAAGCCGTGTCTAGGCGGGTTTCCAAAAAGGCCATTTGGAGACCAGAAAAGGACACTTTGTAACCAAAAGATATCATTGGTTTTATAAGGTGTAAAATACTACATATAGTGTACTAAATGCTCCTTTAGTTTGCTGAATGCTCCTGAGATAAACTGTTCTCGCTTCCCCCTCCTCCATGCAGCAGGAGGTCTGGAAGATGAGCACAATGAGCACAATAATTACATCTAGTTTATTAATTTTTTGATCGATTGGTTGATATGTCATGAAATAAAGTCTCAGGAACGTGTTTTTTCAGTGCATAACTTTCTTAGCGTTCGTACTGATAAGGCTATGGTTTGTTTATGCTGGCGAAATAGAAGAACATAACTTCTAGTTGATTGCACATGGCGGGGGGCATTGCCTATACTAAGAGGCTGCTTGGCCAGTACTGCACAGAGAAGCTTGTTCCTGAGACCCCATGCAAAAATATATATTAGCATTCCTGTGTAAAAGTACTTTTTAGTGCAAGTACAACAATGATAATTCCTCTGAAGAAATACTAAAGAAGTAAACAATTGACATTCTATCAATGTTTCTCCGATTTAGCATGTTTATAGAATTAATGATGGGTTTAGTTTGCTAGAGTAAATTACGCAATGCATCATGCGGGTTTATGACAAGTAAAAATAAAAACAGAAACATTAGATCTTAGATGTTTGAGAGGCAGCTACCTGCAGACATATCAACCATTTACCCATCTGCTGTGTTGCCATTTATCAATAAAGTTCCAAATGTAGCTATAGCACTAGCCATTAACGCTGATTTAACACAGTCAAATTAACATGGAGCCCTGAGAATATCTGTGCTCTGGATGCACAGGGGAGGGATTAACCTTCTTGTATGACTCATAGCTAAAAATCTAATTTCCCAGGAGTCGGATTGGTCTTTTAAATTGGGCTCTGGATGTTGGCTTTAGTAAGAACTCCGGTACCCCATGACTCAACCCGGAACCTCTGTACTGCTGCTGTCCATTTCATATCATATTTTCAACCCAAAGGTTAATACTAATATATTAATATTATATTACAGCAGAGGGCGGCACGGATGGCGCAGTGGGTAGCACTGCCGCCTCACAGCAAGGAGGTCCTGGGTTCGAATCCCCGTCGACCAGGGCCTCTCTGTGTGGAGTTTGCATGTTCTCCCCGTGTCTGCGTGGGTTTCCTCCGGGTACTCCGGTTTCCTCCCACAGTCCAAAGACATGCATGTTAGGCTGATTGGAGAGTCTAAATTGCCCGTAGGTATGAGTGTGTGAGTGAATGGTGTGTGTGCCCTGCGATGGACTGGCGACCTGTCCAGGGTGTATTCCTGCCTTTCGCCCAATGTATGCTGGGATAGGCTCCAGCCCCCCTGCGACCCTGTTCAGGATAAGCGGGTTCAGATAATGGATGGATGGATGGATATTACAGCAGAACTGTTTATATTGCCTCTGTGATGTCACGCATCAAAGAAGTAGTATTTTGGTGACTTTGCTTGTTTTTGTCAGCAATGATCAATTTCTCAACTTTCAAGAAATACCAACCACAATTTAAGCTTCATTTAATGAAAACCCATATGATAAAAATAATTGTCCTCTGGGGAACGTCGTCATGAGGTATGTTAAACATGAAACTGATAATGAACAAAATAATAATTTTTTAATTTAATTTTTTTTTACCACAGATGTTGTAGGCAGATATGGTGGGCTCCAGAATTATTGGCACCCTTGATAAATATGCAAAAAAAATGTTGCAAACACAATTAACGATATTTATTTTCGAACAGTGCATGTGTGCTTTATTAATGATTGAATGGAATCAACCAAAGTCTTACATTATTAAAAAAAGAAAAGAAAACAATGTGACAAACAGGCCTATAATTCCTATTTTTGGGGATATGGTTGGAGAACAAGTTCTTCAGTTCAGACCACAGGCTTTTCATGGGATTTAAGTTTGGAGACGGCCATTACAGGACATGGTTGTTGTTTTTACAATAATTTCTGTGTGGATTCTGACGTATGTCTGGAGCAGTGACGGCTGGTGGCCCTTTACCTGGGTGGGCACCATACGTGTGCGCACGGACACACGCAGGCACGCCGACACCAGCACTCACCCCCAACCTCTGTTATTACAAATTACTTAAACTTCATATGTCGTCGTTATCTCCTCGTGAAACATAAGTTTCAGTCTTGGGAGCAAGGGTTTCTTCATCTCCCTCATAAATCCCTCAAAAACACAATACAATAGAGCTCACAGAGCTAGCAAGCAATCTAATTATAATTTGGGAACGGATACGTTAGCTAATTCATAAATGAACTGGTTGAAACTTGGCAGCGCACAGTAGCCGCTAGCTTGCTTTTATTAACCAATTAGCTAGTTAAATTGCTGTAGCTACAAACATTATGCTATATGAGCTAACGATGAAGACAGATGAAGTCTTTGGATAAATGACTTACATTTATCCGTACTTACTAAATCTGTGATGGAGACAAATGGCTACTTCTAGCATTAGAACACCCTCTGTAAACCAACGAATGGCAGTCTTCGCTCTAGCAAAGGCTCTCTGTGCTTCTTTCAGTGCAAACAACAAAACAAATCTATCAAAATGTCTGCCGATTCCGAAACAAATGCAGGTGGAACAAAAACCGAGGGTCGAAATCCAAAAGTGCGCCCCTATTGACCAGCCGCCGTTGGTTTGGAGTCATTGTCCTGCTGGATGATTTACCTACGACCAAGTCTCAGCTTCCTAGCAGAGGCAACCAGATTTTCTGCAAAGATTTCCTGGTACTTTGTTGAATTCCTTGTGCCAATGATCTTAAAGAGTGCCCCTGGACCACTGGCAGCAAAACATCTTTTTCCCATGCTGATGGATGACAAAGGCATTTTGCATGCTTGCTACCTCATTCTTACACTCTAGTGAAACAGGAAGTGATGGATTGACACAGTATCGTTCCTTTAGACTGAGATTAAGTAAATTTAGTAAAATTGTATTGGCAATTACATGTTTTTTTATTTTATTTACAATAACTGTTAGGGGTGACAATAATTTTGGCACCTGAGATTAATGAATAAAAATGATTGAAACGTGAGTATAAATGTATTGTGTTCCCATATGTTCGAACATAAAGTACACAAAATTATCCATGTAGTTCCTCTAATGATATGCAGCCTTTTTTCTCAATTTTTACGAAGGGTGCCAATCATTCTGGATCCCACTATATATCTTCTGATGCTGTTTCAATTTGATACATTGTGCACATAAATTCCTGACAATAACAAGATGAGAAATGATTACAAGACTTTATTGATTCTTAAGATGACTAAAGGACGTGAAATGATTTAGTAATGAATAAGGGGGTGAGGGTATTGACAGAGACTAATAAGGGGGTGGGGGTATTGACAGACTAATAAGGGGGTGAGGGTATTGACAGAGACTAATAAGGGGGTGAGGGTATTAACAGAGACTAATAAGGGGGTGGGGGTATTGACAGAGACTAATAGGGGGGTGAGGGTATTGACAGAGACTAATAAGGGGGTGAGGGTAATAACAGACTAATAAGGGGGTGAGGGTATTGACAGAGACTAATAAGGGGGTGAGGGTATTGACAGAGACTAATAAGGGGGTGGGGGTATTGACAGAGACTAATAAGGGGGTGGGGGTATTGACAGAGATTAATAAGGGGATGGGGGTATTGACAGAGACTAATAAGGGGGTGGGGGTATTGACAGAGACAAATAAGGGGGTTAGGGTATTGACAGAGACTAATAAGGGGGTGGGGGTATTGACAGACTAATAAGGGGGTGAGGGTAATAACAGACTAATAAGGGGGTTAGGGTATTGACAGAGACTAATAAGGGGGTGGGGGTATTGACAGACTAATAAGGGGGTTAGGGTATTGACAGAGACTAATAAGGGGGTGGGGGTATTGACAGACTAATAAGGGGGTTAGGGTATTGACAGAGACTAATAAAGGGGTTAGGGTATTGACAGAGACTAATAAGGGGGTGGGGGTATTGACAGACTAATAAGGGGGTGGGGGTATTGACAGACTAATAAGGGGGTGAGGGTAATAACAGACTAATAAGGGGGTGAGGGTATTGACAGAGACTAATAAGGGGGTGAGGGTATTGACAGAGACTAATAAGGGGGTGAGGGTATTAACAGAGACTAATAAGGGGGTGGGGGTATTGACAGAGACTAATAGGGGGGTGAGGGTATTGACAGAGACTAATAAGGGGGTGGGGGTATTGACAGAGACTAATAAGGGGGTGGGGGTATTGACAGAGACTAATAAGGGGGTGAGGGTATTGACAGAGACTAATACGGGGGTGGGGGTATTGACAGAGACTAATAAGGGGGTGGGGGTATTGACAGAGACTAATAAGGGGGTGGGGGTATTGACAGAGACTAATAAGGGGGTGGGGGTATTGACAGAGACTAATAAGGGGGTGAGGGTATTGACAGAGACTAATACGGGGGTGGGGGTATTGACAGAGACTAATAAGGGGGTGGGGGTATTGACAGAGACTAATAAGGGGGTGAGGGTATTGACAGAGACTAATAAGGGGGTGAGGGTATTGACAGAGACTAATAAGGGTGGCAAATGTGGGACAAATGTTCCTGAGGCTGAGAGGACGATGTTATTAATGCTTGTGGCAGTAATTACAGTGTTGGGAGCACTTCCACTAACAAGGGATGATAATAAGCAAAAGACAGAGAGATAATTGGGGACTATAATTAGAATGACTTGATGAAAGAAGCAAGGAAATATATCTTGTGAAAGGGTGCATCTTCAGTGTAAGGTCTGTATATTATGCCTGGAGAAATGGGGCAGAGGGGAAGAGAGGATATTAGAGTCAGAGACAAAGAGGGGCAGAGGTGTCATGGCCGCAGTGGATTTATCTGTGAGCAGTATGAACAAATTGTTTTACTGTTGTACTCAAATTGAAAAGGAAAGGTTTTGTTATTCTGGTCGATTTTTTACTGCATTCAGTAGCACTAATTGAAAGGAGCAACAATGCGCTCACATAAAATGTACAATAATACAGCCGTGTGCTGCCTCTCTAAATTGCATCTCAATAAAGTACAACAGCAGGACAAAGTCTTTGTGAACAGGGAACAATAGTTCTGCAAGCACTTTTCTTCTTATTGCCCTGGCCTGTGTCTATAAGGTGAGGATAGTTCACTTGTTCTCTTCCACCCTCTGCACAGCCACAACGCCGTTCTGGTCTTGAGGGAGTCAGATTTTCTGGAAGGTTTTTTTAAATATCGTTCCAGAACCGTCGTCAGTGCTCGCCGTAATTCAGGGATTCGGTAGCCAAGTTCAGAGAGTGAGAAAACACCTCTGAGTACATCCTAAAAGCACAGCGGCTCGGAAACTCCCGGGAGATATAGCCATTACATTTGTATGCATGGAAGACAAATCATGATCTGCATATTCATGAGCGATGAATATTTATTCAAGTTCTCCATTGACTCTTAGATATTAGCCAGCTTGCAATTTTATCATGAACGCCAATTAGGTTTATCTAGGGCTTATGCATTCTGATCTGAAATCTAATGCCTTCTTCATTATACTGGAATGTTACTTTTCCACTATGTCCCCATCAGTAATGACAAACCCCGTTCAAACTTGAATTTCTGAATATTAGGAGTACAATTACATATACACCTTGATGGTGGAACTGCTCATAAAAAAGTCAAAACCTTAATATTGTATGACAGTAATCCAAGTATCTAAGCAACAAAATATTTTTTTTTACCGTTCCGTTCGTGGGAGGATCAATGAAATACAATAGCAACGGTGATGTTCTCCTTTAAAGAGCATTAGATGTGTTTTTTTATTCGCTCTGTGGCTCTGTGAACACAACTTGAAAACCTCTTCTGGGTTTCTGAGATATTTGGGGTCACAAAGATGGTGATACAGTGTATGGCTGGAAGAATGGCAGTGTCATACCATGCATATTGATCCAAGAAACTGCAGGCAGCAGAGAATATAACACATTTTCAGTCCTGAAATCTATAAATAAGTTAGAATTATTCAAGGAAAAAAAACGAAATGTCATATGGGGGAGCCTACACGATGCTTCTCTTCTGATTTCAAGATTGAAAAAATCCATCCATCCATCCATTATCTTAACCTGCTTATCCTGAACAGGGTCGCAGGGGGGGCTGGAGCCTATCCCAGCATACATTGGGTGAAAGGCAGGAATACACCCTGGACAGGTCGCCAGTCCATCACAGGGCACACACACCATTCACTCACACATTCATACCTATCGGCAATTTAGACTCTCAAATCAGTCTAACCTGCATGTCTTTGGACTGTGGGAGGAAACCGGAGTACCCGGAGGAAACCCACGCAGACACGGGGAGAACATGCAAACTCTGCACATAGAGGCCCAAGCCGAGGGGGATTCGAACCCAGGACCTCCTTGCTGTGAGGCGGCAGTGCTACCCACTGCACCATCCGTGCCGCCTGAAAAAAAATCTAGCTATGTAATATGCTACAATAGGGCCCTTGAGCAAGGCCCTTAACCCTGTATTGCTCCAGGGGAGGATTGTCTCCTGCTTAGTCTAATCAACTGTATGTCGCTGTGGAGCGTCTGCCAAATGTAATGTACATGTAGTTGAAGCTGTAGCTGTGCTACATGCCACAATAGAGAAGCAATAGAATAAATATAGATTTATTCTCCTGAAATACATATGCCAGCCCGCATGAGATAGGAGCAGGATGGCATTTTTGCCAGGATATTTCATGACCCCACATACTATAGGCCTGGCTAAATACTCTGATGTAAAATGTCTGCCAATAAAACAATGGTCACTTCTGTTTTTATTTTTGCTCGAGTCAGTGTGAACGGTGAGCTCAGTTACTGTATTATCTGGCATGTGATACAATTTGTTCACTCGTTGGGCTGAAGTATAAAACAGTTTTATTTTGATGTAATGGTTTTTGGGCAGCATGTAGAGCTTTCTGGAAGTTTGATATGCTCCAAACCCTTAACCAAATAACACCTTTAAAACAGTTTACCCTGACAGTATGTACACAGTCTAAATACAGTCTCATATTTATGTTTTAGTTTTTAGTGTAAACCCTTTCTATTTCTTTATGTTGCTTGTCCTCTGTATCCCTTTTATCCTGTTTCTAAAGGGGCAGGCTGACATGGCCAGTGTTTATGATAATTGTCAGCAGCTCAGCCACACCCACCATAAACAAAGCTCTATGTTAACCACAAGGAGGAAACAGCACACTGCCCTTCCTAACACCATTCGCTGTATAGCTCATTTTGTGTATATTTTTAATCTAATTTAAACAGAGAACTATTTTCTGTCGTGCCTAAGGCTTTTTAAAAAGAATACTCCTGACTCAAGGCACATGTTGGTGCTTTGAGTAAATTTGGGGGTTAACTAAGCAAAGTTCAAAAGTGCACTTGAATATGTCAAGTGAGAGTAGACCATGAAGCTTGGTATTTTAGTACACATGTGATACAGTCAGTAAAACTGCTACTCTGTGATAGAGTGAGTAGAAGGAATAATACTATTATAATGAGCAATGGCATTTTACATAGCTTGGCCCCATGTTGAATGTCAATATCATGACATAATATGAATCCCAACAGGAAAGATTTGCAGAACACACATTGCCCTCTTGAGTACTTCTAACTGTTATTCACTGGGAGGCAGTGGGGCCTGCTCTTGTTCCTTGTGAAATTATTGCTTTCAGGGGATTTAGTTTTTTCCTTAACGCCAGGGAGGGAATATTTTAAAGGAATGCTAGTATGTTATTCCCTTTAAAGAGGAGCTTTCTCAGCCTGGGAGAAAGTCTCGCTCTCATTCTCTCCTGGGAGTTCTTTCTTCCCGGTGGTCAACAAAGACTCCCTTTCTCTCCCTCTCCTGCTCGGCTCCCGGCCGGCCTTCCGAGCCCCAGAAGGAGCGTTTCTGTTTAGGAGCAGGGGCGGGTGCTCGGGATAATGGCTGATTCAAATCGGCACCGTTAGGAGACTGCGGTGAAATCATAGCAACTTCACATTATGCTGTACGTTTTGTGTTCCAAGGCTAACTGCACTGCATGTACTATCATACTATCATAATTATTTGCATGCAGCATTCAGAAAGACATGAGGCTCTCATTCTTAATTCATGCTAAATAGTTATTTTATATACGGTATTCCCTGAGGCTTAGATGCCAGGAGGAATGTGGAGTAGAAATTAAAGCGTCCTAAACTCTGTGAACATTTTACAGAATGGAAATGGGACTCAAATGAACATAGAATGAAACTAGCAATGGCTTTCACACTGTGGCCCAATTACATACTTTAACTGCAACGCATTACCCCACCGAAAACAGAGTGGGACAAATGCTTCTGCCCCCCACCACACCACGGCCACAAAACTCCAAAGGAACAGAGTGAAATGTGGTACGGAGTGAACTTTCTGCTCTGTAGATGGAATGTTTGAAATGCAGCAGGACGTTCTGTCAGTTGACTAAGCCTAACACTTTGGCAGCCAGCCTAAAATGGATGACCCCTGACCATGGGTCACCAATTCTCTTTAAGCACAGCCCTGGACATACAGTACTAACTGAAATGACCAGGTAAACATAGCATTTTTTGTGCTACAGTCCTTCTTACATTATTTTATTCCCAGTTGACCCTGAAACTGTTTTGAAGTAATTAAATAAAGTAATTTTTTAAAATTAGTTATTGCTCATTATTCCTAGTCAGGTGGTGCACCTGGTTTCATACATTTCACAGAAAGTTTCTATCTGGACTCCAACTGGTTTCTTACTAAATATAACAAGAGGCCTTACGTCGTGACCTCCTTTTTTGATGGCTCTTAAGCAATAGCATTCTGTAGACCTACATTAAATTGTGAAATAATGAAGCCCTGCAAACCCACTGTGCTCATAGTTCATCTAACGAGGTTCCTAACCCCGTAATACCAGCCTTCTCCTGGAACCTGAGAGAGTTTAAAGCCTTTTTTTCTCAGACGAGCTTTTATATTTACATCCCAGTCTTATTTACAGCCTTTTTTCCAGCCGACCGCCATTATAAAATCACACCTTGCAGAAACATAGGTGGACACAGCACTGGCCAGCCTTGCGATTTACAATGAAAATAACCTTGGCTGTGTCTCTGGGGACACAGCAGAGAGCAGCTAAATCACCGTGAGCTTAATAATACAAAGAAAACCAAGGACACATTGTTTAATAAATAAATAAAAAAAAATAATAATAATAAAAAAAAAATAATAATAAATAAATAAATAACCCCCCATCCAAATTTATTGAAGGTGAATACAGGAGGTAGAGCTGGGAATGGTTGCAGATATCCTCACAGACAGGAGGCTTCACAGTAGAGGTTAAACAGAAATGTGATTCCTTAATTTGTCTGACACTTCGTCTGATCTCCTTCTTTGGAAATTTGGGGAAGACGCATCAAATTCCACTGGAAAACATATTACTCGATGAAGGCCATCCACTGCACAGAGAATTCTACATGACCACAGATAGCATCATGCTAACAAATGCTATAACGTTCCTCAATAATCAATATCGTGAAGCTGTAACCTGCTAAAACCTTCCTTATCAATGAATAACAACTGCTGTTACCTTCTGTGATAATCAATAGCATTAGGTTGAAACCCGCTAAAACCGTCCTTATCAATTAATAGCGTCACGATACAACAAAACCTTCCTCAACAATCAATAGCATTATGCATGTAAATGCAGGTACGGTATTCAATAATCAATAATATCAGGCTATACTACAGCCAGACAGCTGCAACCTCAGCACTCAAGTGTATTCTCTATAAACTATAGTATAATGCTAGCAACTACCATAACCTCCCTCAATAATCAATAGCATCATGACAGCGACTGCGAAGTACAATGGAAACATCAGCCATTAATGTTAAGTTAGGCTATTTGTTATCACATTTTATTACGGCTGGCCCATTAGGAATCTGCACAAAACTCTTGTCCTTGTCGTTGATTTATCGATATGTTTGCATTCTCACTGCTATTGTTGTCTAATTATTCATTTTTCTTTGTTTATAATCATTTGTTTCTTCCCGTCTGGAATTATACTTTTAGGGAATTGAACACAGGCAACGTCACAATAGTTTGCACTCTAAACAGCTAAAACCATGTGCTGTCATGCAGTTGTTGATAGCCCGGGTTTCAGCAAGGGGTACCATATGGGGGTCCATTACGGGGTCCGCAATTACAAACTCTACAATCCCACCATCGCCTCTTCTCCAGATCTGTGTGGATCTATGTGTGCAAAGAACCTCTGCCTTACATTAAGCTATTTTAGCCAGCTGACTAACTAGCAAGATATTTTCCCCTCTTCACCGCTGCCGCAGTGAAGAACTGTACATGCCTGCACTCCCCAAGGCCCCAGCTTTACTTAATGTACAGCCCTACTGCCCCCCAAGGCCTCCATTTTGCAAACCGTACATTAACACTGTACAACTAGTAAATCAGCTAAGGCTGCTGTGTTTGTGGGCCTCTGACAGAATCCTTAACTCAGACACAGAATGTTCCAGCAATCTGGCCAAGGAACTCTTTCCTGCACATCAAACATGTCAAAGTATTAAACCCTCTTCATTTTCACATCCTCCCAGTCACAAATCTGTCAAGTGTTGTATACTGTTGTATATGCTGCTGTATACACTCTCTCCTTCACTCTCTCTCTCTCTCTCTCTCTCTCTCTCTCTCTCTCTCTCTCTCTCTCTCTGAATAGTTTTGCTTCAGTTTCATTCAGCTTGGTGTAGTTTCACATTTGACATATGTATGTCACTATGCGCAACTGTATGGCAGTAAGTGCATTTGTGTATGTCTGTCGGGGTGGGGGGGAAGAGAGACAGAGACATTGGGAGAGAGAGAGAGAGAGAGAGAGAGAAGGAGAGAGAGAGAAACGGTAGGGAGATTTTGTACATCACTGTGAGACTGTATGCTAGCCATGTTTGTGGATCAGCTATGTTTAAAGAGCCTTACCTCTCTCTCACTCTTTGGATCCCTGTCTGTGCGTCTCCTTGTTGTTCCTCTCTCCCTCAGAAAACTTAAGAGAGCAGTTCCTCTGTTTACAGCGTCTGTTAACTTTCTCGCGTTTAGTACTCTTTCCCTCTCTCCCTCGCTCTCCCTCCCTCCCTCCCTCCCTCTCTCTTTCTCTCTCTAAATAAACCTCTGAAGGCAGTGCCTCCCCTCTTGCATTCCCACAGTGTAACGGCTGTCTGCCAAAAATGTTGGGATTTAACAAAAAAAGTGACATATAATCAAAGAAAAACATCTTTGATCTGTGGATGGTGTTACAACAGTGCCATCTAGTGGCTCAATGAAAATCAAGCAGAAGAATACCCAGGACAGGTCCTGTACGTTGCAAGGATGTGGAAATTTACGAAATTGCCTTTAATAATTGCAAATCTAATAGAGCTGGTACAGTACCAGTCAAAGTTTGGACACACCTTGCCCTTTTCTGGATTTTTTGATTAATGTTTTATTTCCACTGTTTGTGATGAAGCAATTCATATTTGGTGCAGATTCTCATATTTTATTAAACCATGCTTTTATACATTGTGGTTGCACCATGTAGTAATTCCAGCACTTTTTATACATAGCCCCCCATTTCAATGTTTGAGACAAATTAACAAAATGTAAAATAAAATAGTCATGTTTTGTATTTGGTTGTATATCCATTGCATAGCATGACTTCCTGATGTCTGTGACCTATCAACATCACCAGAGTCTGGATACCTTGTTCTCAGGTTGTCCTACTAAATACTAAAACTCTTTGCATTTGAATGGATCTCTATGGGAATTGGGGGGTGGGACTAGATTTGGCTGTAAATTATGTTGATACAGTATAGAACACATTTGTTGGCTAAATAGCTTTAAGTTATCAAGGGTCCGAGGTATCAAACCAGCCTCAAACAACCGTGCTGCTACTAGATATACAGTATCTACAATTCTTACATTGAGTTCAACAGGAAAATTAGTCTGGAGAAATGTCTCTTGTAGTATCTACAGCATATCTGGCAGCAGCAGGATGGTTTGAGGCTCATCTCATACCTCGGACCCTTGATGACTTAAAGCCATTTAGACAACAAATGTGTTCTATACTGTATCAACATAATTTACAGCCAAATCTAGTCCCACCCCCCAATTCCCATGGACAAAATGTGCTCCATCAAGATAAAATGTCTACTGTCAGAATTAATGGAACTCAATGTTCTATCTCCGCCCTTGTGTTACTTAATGGGTATACTGTTTTGTTATGTTGCATTAAATTACCATCATTTGTGATTGTAAGGGTTATGAATCTTCATCTCAAAATGTAGCGATGTGTGAATATAAGATAAGATATTTAAAAGTAAGTATCATAATTTGTGGTAAATATCAAGGTAAATACCACCTGGATAGAGTGTTTTTATTTTGTGTCTTATTTATAGACTCTTATTTTATTCAAGTGTGAAATCAAGGTTACTATAATTTTGTATATTTAGTGTACATGGAATGTTATAAAATTTACTTTTGTCACTCCCATAACAAAATTACGAGATCGATTACCTCACCAGTTTTAAAACCTGCAAATACAACAAAATCATTGATAGTGATGCAGAGTCAAGACAATGACCTCCATTAGCCTCAACAGATTCTTTTGGCCGATGACAGATTACATCATTTTGTACTGGTCAGGGAATGTGCATGGACTTTGCCTGAGCCCCATCCAGTAACAAAAATACAGTACATAACATAACAGAATGAGAGCAGGTCAGCCATCAATGCTCGCCTTTTTCTGCCACTAAACTAAATCTTAGTTTACCTAAAAGCTAGATGGCATCTAGCACTATATAGGTGATATAGGCTATAAAGGTCATTTTAGGGGACCAAAAGTAATTGGTCAGTTGGCATCTCCATAACTCCATAACCATTAACTATAGGTAAAAAACCTGAAAAGTTATCATTTAAAGGAAAAGAAAGCTAAGAATGCAGGATTTCTTTGCTAGCTTCGCTCCTGTGTTGACACACAAAAATGCGGTGTAATATGATTTGTAAAATATCTGCTTTAGTTTTCCACACAAGCCATTTATCTAGCTATTTAACTCACGTTATTTTTGTTTGTATTTAGCTAAATGTTAGTGGTGATGCTAGCCACTGCTGCTAACACCAGTGGATTTCAGTCCACTCTAGCCTGCCAGAACATAACATAAGCAGGCTCATAATCACCACATAAATTCATTGCTGACAACTCAAGTCTTCTGAAAGTCTGTGAGAGTTTTTTACATGGCATTACATTACATTATGGGCATTTGGGAGATGCTTTTATCCAGAGCAACGTACAACAAAGTGCATACCCATAACAAGGGACAAGTGAACTGAAAGACCCTAGAGGGAAGTACAATTTCAAGTGCTGAGGCTACAACAAAGATGGACCTATTTGATTAATCTGACAATGACAATCTAAAATCGTTTTCATACAGCACAGCGCGATGTAATGATTTACACTTAAGTACGAACAATAAACAGCTTACATAGCCAAACAAAACATCCTAGTGAACAGAAGTTATTACAAGTAATGACACACTATTGAGAACTACCAATCAATAAGAGATTACAGGGAGGTAAGGAGGGGCGGGGAGAGGTGCAGCTTGAAGAGGTGTGTCTTCAGTCTGCGGTGGTAAGAATCTCTGCTGTTCTGACCTCTACGGGGAGGTCGCTCCACCACCGTGGAGCCAGAACAGAAGGTAGTCGTGACCGGGAGGTGGAAGTGCGGAGAGGGGGAGGCGCCAGGCCTCCTGCGGCAGCTGAATGGAAGGTGCTGGAAGGCCAGCCAGGAGAGAGCTGCAGTAGTCCAGGCGGGACAATACCATCGCTTGGACCACGAGCTGGGTCGAGTAGGGGGTGAGAAAGGGGCGCATTCTCCGGATGTTGTATAGGAGGAATCTGCATGGCTGGCTTACCACCGCAATGTTCTTGAAGAGTCTGTTGTCTATCACCACGACGAGGTTCCTTGTACGGGCGACCTGTAGCGTAGCGGTTAATGTACATGACTGGGACCCGCAAGGTTGGGAGGTTCGATCCCTGGTGTAGCCACAATAAGATCCGCACAGCTGTTGGGCCCTTGAGCAAGGCCCTTAACCTGCATTGCTCCAGGGGAGGATTGTCTCCTGCTTAGTCTATTCAACTGTAAGTTGCTTTGGATAAAAGCGTCAGCCAAATGACATGTAATGTAATGGGTGAGTGAGGTATCCCCTTGGGAAATAGAGAAATCCAGAAGCGGAGAGGTTAGAGCAGGGATGAAGGGGAGCGGATAGAGCAGGAATGAAGAGCAGGAATGTAAGACTCGACCCAGTCTTACATGGGTCGAGCTTTAGATGGTGGTTGTCCATCCAGCTCTGGATGTCACTCAGGCAAGCAGAGATGTGGGCTGAAACCTGTGTGTCAGACGGTGAGAAGGAGAAGAAGAGTTGGGTATCATCAGCATAGCAGTGGTAGGACAAACCATGAGCCGTAATAACAGGGCATTTTGTGTAAAGGGAGAAAATAAGCGGGCCAAGGACTGTGGACTCTCTCATTGTTTTTTCTTTTCTCTATGCCTTGACTTCCAAAGGCAGTCAAAAGCCCAGAATCAAAAATTGATATGGAAAACTCTCTTATTCCTGCACTACGGAAGTGATTGAACCTACCTGAATAATCAGAAACACCTGTGACACCATTTGTCCCAAATGTTATGGCACCCTGAAATGGGGGGACTATGTAGAGACAGGGCTGTAATTCCTAAACAGATAATCTCATATGGAGGTAATACCCTCAAATTAAAATGGGCAGTGTACACTTTAACCTCATATGCATTATTTAATTACAAATCCAATGTGCTGGAGTACAGAGCAAAAACAACAGAAATTGTGCCACTGTACAAATACTTACACACAGCACTGTATGATTGGCACAAAGACAACACAGCTTATCACCTAAAGAACATCATACCTACACTGTGAAGCATGTGATTGAAAATTGCACCCTGAAACAGTACAGCCCTGGGCCGGTGAGACTTAAGGGGTTAATAACAACCACATATTATTCACGGGTTCAACACATTATTGATTCTGCTTATTGATTTTTTTTCTGCAGCAGCAATAGGCTACTGTTTCTGACAGAGAAAAATGACTGGACATTGCCAAACATAAAATGAGATAGAAATAGACTTGAAAAAAACATTTTTTGTTTTACTGAAAAAAAAAAAAAAGGTTTTCTGGTTAAATTATGTTCGTTCTACAGTCAACAGAGTAATTGCAGTAATAAACACCCTCAACACTGTTTACCCCACCCCTTCTCTGTGAACGCACTGAAGTTGAAACAATTAGAACCAATTTTCAACCAATGAGCTTGAATTGTTGCACAGCTATACAATGTTTTGGCCAGTGTCGGTCAGTCAACTGTATATTTTGAAACCCGAATTTAAGGGTGAGTCAACATGTCCGTGAGCCTTTTTCAATAATAGGAAGGGCTGTACAATGGTCTTGTAACACTGTTTTAACACAAAAGTCTTATCTATTGTACCTTTAATAGCCTAACGTTATATTTCCTTTCGGCAATGGTGCACTTTTCTTCAGCGATGATGCAGCTTTTAGTCACAGCAGGCAGTTTCTCAGCAACTGGGACTATTTTTTCTCCCGTTACCATTGTGTTTCATTCATTCATTCATTTATTCATTCATTATCCTAACCCGCTTATCCTGAACAGGGTTGCAGGGGGGCTGGAGCCTATCCCAGCATACATTGGGCGAAAGGCAGGAATACACCCTGGACAGGTCGCCAGTCCATCGCAGGGCACACACACCATTCACTCACACACTCATACCCACGGGCAATGTAGACTCTCCAATCAGCCTAACCTGCATGTCTTTGGACTGTGGGAGGAAACCGGAGTACCCGGAGGAAACCCATGCAAACACGGGGAGAACATGCAAACTCCACACAGAGAGGCCCCGGCCGGGACCTCCTTGCTGCGAGGCGGCAGTGCTACCCACTGCACCATCCGTAAAGTGTCTATGGCTGCATGACTTTGCCAAGTTAGCCGTGGTATAAGTGGGATAATACCCTATTATATAATGTGTATAATTCAGTTGAACAAAAGAACAGTACACTCATAGGTTACGCCAAACATGCAAATTGAACTGCATTCCACTGGGGTGACGCTTAGAAAGCGTAATGGCACACGCCCGACCGCTCAAGCTCTCCAAATTCCACACGTGTCTGAGGAGCGCAGGAAGCCCGGTGCAGCCAGGGTGACACAGGGATGGGATTAAGGAAATGTTATCGAACCTCATCTCTTTAACCGACCTGTAGCTATCATCTCATTTATGTATCTCATTCAAATGATTTTATCTGACTCCGACCGACATTAACCTTTCCGACATGTCTCTGTTAACAGTTATGCATAGATTGCCATGGCATGCAAACGAGGGCCTATGCTGTAGCCTCTCATCTTGCATAGCGTGGCTCTATACCGGAGCTGCCCAACCCTGTTCCTGCAGATCTACCATCCTGTACCACACCTCATTGGACAGCTAGAGATCTTGTTGAGCTGCTAATTAGTGAAGTCGGGTGTACCAAATTAAAGTTTAAATGAAAACCTACAGGGAGGTAAACCTTTGTACCCTTGCTCTATACGAATCAATGTCTGTGATTCTGTGATTAACATACAATGAATACAAATGTGTATCTTGTTTGTAAAGAAACGATAGGCAAGTGAGCACAGAATGTGTCCATTCAAAGCTCTCTGTGTGTGAACTTTCGTCTTACAATTTGTAACTGCATACATAAATTAAGACCAGTGAAAATCGGAGTGCACACAATACAGCACAGCACAGCAAAGCACAGTTCTAAGCTGAATAGGCAATACAATGCTGCATTTTATGATCTCATTTTATTAGACCGTTAAGTGCAAATATGTTGCCGAGGGTCACACTAACAAATCTTTATGACCCATTACAATTTCCTCAAATAGCATGAATCCAACCACCAAAGAATAACAAGACCATAGTTGATCAGGACCACATGATGCAAGGTACAAGTACGACAGAACAGCAATTAAATAACAACTGTTACCACTTCAACACCCACATACCTACACCTGTTGTGTTTTTTTTTTCCATTAAGTGCCCACTGTACCACAACAACAATGTCACTGACATGTTGCTGATAACATACAGCAGGGTCCAAAAAGTCTGAGACCACATTGAAAATATGGGAGTTATTTTTCATGTAATTGTGGAAATAGAAGGTTTTAGGATTTAGAACAATTAAATCACTTAAAATTACTTAAAAGCATTTACAAGAACTACTTGAAGACCAAAGAAGAGTGTTGACCTCAACCCCACTGAACATTTATGGGGGTACTTGAAGACTGACCAAAGCCAAGCATTCAGGAACATCCCAAGATGGTCTTTGGAACATTTTTGAATAATGCTGGGATAACATGGATCATCAGGTTTGGCACAAATGTGTGGAGTCCGTGCCAGCACACACACTGCCATTAATGCAAAAGGGGTACATACCAAATAGTAGGAAATTCATAAATTCATGTACATTTTTAAAAGATTCAACTTCTTGCTCAAATTGTTATGCTGATAATATCATTTGTAATGAAAAATGTTTTCAAAAATTACCAAAAACATTTTCACTAGTGGTCTCAGACTTTTGGACCCCACTGTAGTTGTTTAACAACACTACAATTCATTATCCCAAATTAGTACAGTATGTGGTGACCCTATAGTAGTATATGTACATTATAGTATGAGGTGACATTGGCTCAGGAGGTACGAGCAGTCATCTGGCAGTCGGAGGGCTGCCTGGTTGATCTTGCCCAGGGTGTCGAAGTGTCCTTGAGCAAGACACCTTACCCACAAATGCTCCTGACGAGCTTGTTGGTGCCTTGCATGGCAGCAATCGGAGTGTTTAAATGGGTGAATAAGAAGCATAAATTGTACAGCACTTGTACTGTCTACTGCCTCCTGCTGGCTCCTGGCTGGCACTGCGAACATTATTAGCATTCTTCTGGGAGGCTGGATTAACTTAATGCTGTAAACCACCCTACAGATCTAACTAAAGTAATTACTACTAGTTGAACCAGTTTTTCTTCCTTCTGGGAAACTTCAAATGTGGCGGAACTCCACTCTCCTCCCCTCTGCTTTCTTCCGAAAGCAAAAATTAACCAGAGGAGAAAAAAAGCTCAAACAGGTAGACTGTACATATCCGAGGAGCAGACAGAAATACCGTGAAGAGCAACAGGTGGACCGTAAGAGGAGAGAAACAGCCATAATCATCAGATCAGGTGGGTTTTTTATGTCACTGAAGAAAAAAACTGAGGTAGAGAATGTGATATTTATCTATATCTGCAGTATGACATCATTGCTTTGTGCCCTATTTGTGTGTGGATATTGCTTCCCTGTTTTTTCCCTGTATTTTTTCAACACCATCTCACATTTTGATTTCTACAGTGTAATGGCTTGATACTTTTTATGTTTTTACAGCAGTCATGTTAAGTGGGAGATTCAGCCTCCCTGTGTGTAGTCATGTATATTTATAGCTATTCATTCATTAGCAATGTTGTGTGAGCCTGTGTTAGCCATGTTGTGTGTGTGATCTTGTGTTAGTCATGTTTTATGTGATCTTGTGTTACCCATGTTGTGTGTGATCCTGTATTAGTCATGTGTGTGATCATTTGTTAGCCTAGTCTTGTTGTATGTGATCATGTATTAGCATTGGTGTGTTCATGCACAGCCTAAGTCATTGCAGTAAATCTCATATACAGTAAATAGATCAGTTGCCACAAAATGTGATATCCTTCTATCATTAAAGGTCAATTGATATTATATTGTTAAATAAGATAAATTCATATTTAGTCATTGACAATCAGGTCCACACTGCTGTGAAAGTATTTGCCAACTACCTGATTTCTTCTATTGCAGCATTTATCACAGTGTATGGTTTCAGATATTTATAGAAAGTGTACACTAAAAAATACTGGGTTGTTTCTGTAAACATATTGCTGGGTTGACATGCTGGGTTATAATTCTGGGATGATAATTCTGGGATGTTTGAGTTTGTTCGCTGGGTAACTTTGTGTTGATTTTTCCACAAATTCACCTTACTCTATGGCTGGGTTGTCCGGAACCCAGCTGCTGGGTCATTCTTCCGGCCTGGTGCCTCGAGCTAGGCAGCTTCAACAAACAATACTCTAAAGTTACAACAGAACAACCAGAGATGGACTAAGTGGCTTTCATGGTACATTAATAGAATATCTATCATTTCAGTCTTTACCTAATAATGTTAACACGTTATTTATAATGTATTATTTCAGTGAGTCAGAGTCTACATATTACTCGAATTACTTGAAAATGAAAACGAAACCTGAAGTAACCAAAGTAACTGTACAGACAGTTTAGAAATGTTTGGCTCATACTTCAGTTCAGCCTCGCTCCTGTGGTGTTTTGAGTGTTACATGAGGTAACCTCACTCGAGTAGCCAGAGGACTGTCGTGTGCCAGAGTGTGCCTGCCCGTCAAGCGCTGTCAGCTGCGGGGATAATGAGGTGAATGTGCGTTAGCTAAACGTTACTGAAAAGTATTATTGTATACTCACGTTAGCTAAAGTACTCAAGTCCTGAACAACAGCCAATGAGGCTTGTCAAGGGATTCTTTTATTTTTTTTTACTGCCGGTTTCATTAAAATGCATTCACAAGCAATGCTGCTCTTAGCTCCTTTTGTATGTGTTTGCATATGTGCTTCACTTAAAAAATTAAACATAAAAACAATAAGAATAATTATTATTAATAATAATAATAATAATAATAATAATAATAATAATAATAATCATTCATTTAACCCAGCAACGTAGTTATTTTAACTCAATATATGGGTCAAATGATCAACCCAACAGTCTGGGTTAAAACCATCTAACCCAGCTGTTGGGTCCGATCAACCCAAGGTGAGTTCTGTTTTTCAACCCAGCAGTGTAATAAAGTGTAAAGTGTAATCAAAGTTTAAAGGGAGCCTTGAGTATATATAAAACATTTTTTTTATTTTTTATTATTTCATGAAAATATATACAAACCAGCCATATCATCCATGTGAAAAGTGATTGCTCCCTTCGTTATTCAAACAAACAATTAACAAAATGTAATTGATTGGATTCAGCCGACACCCAGAAACTCAGTGGAAGTAGCTGGTCTTGTCGGACAGGGGGATTTTCTAATGTGGGCTTCTAGCACATTCTGTCACAGGGCTTGTATGGTTGGCAGGAAATTACTCAAAAGGAAATCGTCTAATAGGTATAGAACAAATCTGATGCTCGGCCAAATGGGCAAATTAGTGCTTCTGCCAAATGCCTAAATATTTGGGGACCACTCCTGTATCTAAAAGTGAGTCTAACTGCAAAAGAGAACCCCAGCGAAAATTCAGAGGCATGGATGGGGTTGATTTTGAAAGCATCACTTCAGTTATGTTGGCTTTAGCAAGCCAGGCTCCATGACCTGCAAGTTTATTTAGCTGAATGGCGTTGTGGACTGTAGTGTAGTATAATGAAAACGGTTTGAGGGGAATCGTGCTATTTACATGCTATAAAAGACATGTCAAAAACAAGTCTCTTCTTTCCCGAGTATTTGCGAGTGGGCCCCCCATTGTTTTAGAACAGGGGGGCACAACGCCACTCCTGGAGGGCTGGTCTGCGAGCTGGTTTTTGTTCCAACCAATTACCATTATTTCTTTTTTCAACAGCTCTAGAAATGATGTTGGTTCACTCCTGTACTTGAGCACAGTAACTTTGTATCTTTAGGATACACTTATCTGATCAAGACATTATTTTGCTAATTAAATAGTTAAGAGCAGAAGTTGACATACAATCCTGAAGCAGATAAGCCCGTGCTGTGCACCCCTGGTTTAGGACGAAGGAACATCGTATAGCCTTTATTTATTTATTTATTTATTTATTTTTGTATTAGACCTTTAACTATGTCATGGTCAGCTAGTGCTGACTGGAGGTTTTGATTATAGGGGTAAGAACATTCACCCAAAACCCTTGAGAAAAACTGGTAGTTAGATAATCCACAAGGACTGAATTGGGATAATTTATTAGAGCCTAGGGCAGAGTGGACACATTAACTGGAGTAGAAGGATACTTTAGGATCCTTGCATACACTCGTATGTAAATATTTTGGGCACCCCTGGTTTACATGTCTGTTACAGCGAATCTGTACGTGGGGGAAAGCAAACCTGAATCGTAATTGTTACGGTTAAGTTAAACATGCAACCTTTGCGCATATTCTAATGCAAGATCTACATACAAATGCTGATTGGTTGATAGAGCAATGCATTACCGTCCTCTCTGTGATTGAACTTTCATCTCACTTCCAAAGAAATTCTAGAAGAGATAAGGGCAAAACAGATTTTCACTGTAAGTGCATCATACCATCCAAATGGCAGTGTGAGGATGCCATCACCATGTGGTTGGCATGATGCTTTTACTGTGAAATGCTGTGTCTTGCTGCCTCTGGACTTGCCATTATCAAAGAAACCATGAATTTTGGTCTGTACTAGAAAATGAATTTAGTTCATCTGTCATTGAACTAAAACTGAAGCATAATTGGGTTATGCAGCAGTCACTAAGACAATGATCCAAGACGCAAATGCAAGTTCATATCTAAATAGCTGAAAATATATGTTTTGGAGTGCCCTTGTGAAAGTCCTGATATTAACTTAATAGAGATGCTGTGACCTGAAATGTTGGAACACAAAGCAATTTGTCTGAGTTAAAGCAGTTCTGCAAAGAAGAGTGGGCCAGAATCCTCCCTCAGCGATGTGAAAGGCTGATATCAAATTTTCAGATTGCAGTTGCGCTGCTAAAATTTCTGCAAACAGTTAAGTTTAAGGGGGCAAGTATTTTTTGCACATGCATGATATTGGTGTTTAACTTTTTCAATTATTTAAATTATTATGTTTGGGGTCAATTTGACCACATTCAGTGTTTTACATCTCTTAAAAATCAGTTAACCATTTTTTATATTGATACTGTATGATTTTTTACATTTTCTAATTTGGTGGGAGTATAAATGCAATAAACATACTGCTATGCAAAATGCTGTACCAACTTTGCATACAAATGTGTCGTGCAGTGTTATTCTGACCCTAAAAAAAATTAAATCTTAACATAATGGGAGGGTTAAATAAATGAAATAATCATTTAAAAAACATGTTTTGTGTTTAATCAGGTTCCCTTTGTCTAATTTTATATTTTGTCTAAAGATCTGAAACCATTCCATGTGGCAAATACACAATAATAGAGGAAATCAGGTTGGGGCAAATACATACTTTTTCACAGCACTGTAACCATTTGAATTACAGTACATTTTTTTGTTTTGTTTGCTCAGCAGTCTATTTTGATCTATTTGGATGTTCATGTATTTTTCTTTTTAACTAAAAAGGTGTCTAGCAGCACATTATTAGGAACGTTATTATACCTATTTATTTGTGTGATTATCTAATCAGCCAATTGTGTGGCAGCATTGCAATGCATACAGTAGGAGCTGCAGGTCAGGAGCTTCAGCTAATGTTCAACCATCAGAATGTGGAAAAAATGTATTTGACCGTGGAATGATTGTTGGTGCCAGACAGGGTGGTTTGAGTATCTCAGAAACTGCTGATCTCCTGGAATTTTTACATACACTAGACTCTAAAGTTTGAAAAAAAATTTAATCCAGTGAGCAGCAGTTCTGTGGACAGAAACGCCTTGTTAATGACAGACGTCAGAGGAGAATGGCCAGACTGGTCAAAGCTGACAGGAAGGTGACAGTAACACATAGACATTATAACAGTGGTATGCAGAAGAGCATCTCTGAAGACACAACATATTATAACTCTAAGTGGACAGGCTACAGTGTAGCGGTTAAGGTAAATGACTGGGACATGCAAAGGTCGGTGGTTCTAATCCCACTGTAGCCACAATAAGAATCGCACAGCCGTTGGGCCCTTGAGCAAGGCCCTTAACCCTGCATTGCTCCAGGGAAGGATTGTCTCCTGCTTAGTCTGTACGTCGCTCTGGATAAGAGCGTCTGCCAATAATGTAATAATGCTACAGCAGTAGAAGTCTAACGAATAAGTCTAATAAATACATAATAAAGTGCTCACTGAGTGTATATTGTCCATTATATTGTGTACATAATCCAATTATGAACCTAAAACCTAGAAAACCTAGTCAGAAAACTCACTGAGAAATGGTCCAATTGAAACTTGGGATTTTTAAGAATAAGTCCAGACACATGAAAAGGGACAGAAATATGGGCTGTCCTGGAGAAAGCAGGACATCTGGTCACCCTGTAATTACCTTTGAGTCCAAAGAACAGATTTACAAAAGGGTCCTGTCAATAGGCCCAGGAGTAGTCTTTTTACTTCCTTGTCAAATACGATCAAGATGAGTGGAGCAGAATGACAGCAGTTTTACATCAGCACAATGTACTGTAGGGGTGCACCTGAACCTGAATACCGATTCGGAAATGCAGTACATATAATGCAAGATATTTTTCCTTTGGAGTTAAACAATGAGGTACGGATACTCTAAGGATAATTTAAACACAAGGCAAAAATACAATAAACTGTGTATTACTGTTCAGTAACCTTTATTTATTTCTTTATTTTTGTGAACAATTACTTTATTGGCAATTAGCAGACACATAAGAATACAAAGGGGCTCCTTAGGCCCGGAGAGCTGAACGTAATCTTAAATAAAAGAAAAATGAAGACCCTGGCAGATTAAAGACAGAGCTGTTGAAAGGCAATCCTACCATCTGAGTTAAATATGTTTTTAAAAGTGTCAATACCTTTTGCTGACCATTTGCTGACTGAAATGGCTTATTACCTGAGGTGATGTTTTTATTCTGCCATAATGGTGTGTTAAGATGCCATTTCCAATTACCACCAATTCGTTTTTCCACTAGTTTAAAATTTGCTATTGTGTGTGTAATAATTGGCCCAAAAAGTAACATGGATTTCTGAATGGATAAGCCAGAAAATAATACATCTTGGAATCTGGACGGATTAACTATGTCTTCCTCGATTCCTCTCTGTGAGGTGAGAGATGTCTGGTTCGTCCATGCTCTAAGTGGGCACAACTAAAAGGACTGGTGGTAAAGCTTAAAGTCAGCTAGTGACGGTCCCCCGTTGTGTTTGGAGCGCTGTAAAAATATAAAGCGTATCCTCGGATGTTTACCATTCCATATGTATTAACAGAGAAGTTTGTCAATTATACCCCAGTATCTCACCGGTGTGGACAGCGGAATCATCATGTTTAGAAAATGAATACGCTGTCAAACATTCATTTTCACAATCGCGAGTCTTGCTTGCATAGAAGCAGGCACCCTGGCCCAAACAGTCAAATTTTGTTCAATCTCTCTGTATATCCTCTGATAGTTGAACCAGCCCATGTAAAGACGCTTGTATATCGATGCCCAAGTATGTTAATTGGGATTTCGTTTCTTTATTTTCTAAATGCTTTCCATGCAGTGTTACATACTAGGTTTATGTTGCATAAATACTAGTACCTTGCAGGGATATACTACACTTTAGGACAACACTACATTTTATTAGACTTTTTAGACTTATTGATCTTCTTCTGCCGTAGCCCATCGACTTCAGTGTGTTGCGTGTTCAGAGATGCTCTTCTGCATACCACTGTTGTGTGGTTATTTGAGTTACTGTCGCCTTGAACCAGTCTGGCCCTTCTCCTCTGACCACTCTCATTAGCAAGGTGTTTTGCTGCTCATTGGATGTTTTTTTGTTTTTCACATCATTCTCTATGTGAGACTGGTGTGTGTGAAAATCCCAGGAGATCAGCAGTTTCTGAGATACTCAAACCACCACGTCTAGCACGTCATTCCACGGTCAACGTCACTTAGATCACATTTCTTCCCCATTCTGATGTTTGGTCTGAATAACAACTGAACCTCTGCATGTGCATGCATTGAATTGAGTTGCTGCCACATAACTGGCTGATTAGATATTTGCCTTTACACGTGTCATTAACACGTGTCACTAACACTGTTTAAGAAACTGGGTAGGGCATTCCCCAAAAGGCAAATATGTTCTCTCTCTTTGCATCAGCTAATCCTTTGGTATTTTGTTGTGCTGGTGATTGTAATGGTGTTTATGCATGCTTATAGCGAGTGAAGTCACAGCTGAAACCGTGACAGCACATTGCTGGTGCTATCTTGTTCACTGGTGAACTTCAGTCAGTCTGTCACCATCTTTTCCTCTCTTTTTTTTTCAAAACAATTCATTTTGGAATCATAAACAATTAAAATAAATTATGGAATGACAAAGCAGAAATATTGGAATGAATATCAGTAAAGAACGCCATCTCTTACAGCCGAACGGGGTTGGAGTATGATCTAAGGATATTAAAACCAGAGAATGGTCTGAAAGCAGCATGGGTAATATTTAGGATTGGGAGACACATTGGAGGATAACAAGGGAGAATGTATTCAATGTATGAGTGACTTTGAGGGTGAACCAAAAAAATATATTTTATGTGCGTGCCAGATAAATAATATTTCAGTCTTGTCGAAACGTTTTGACTTTTGACATAATGAGAGGACGACCAGCAGAAGTTCAAACCACACTCCAAAATTGACATACCTGTACAAGTGTATAAATAAAAAAATAAATTTTAAGAGTCTCAATTTAATACTATCAAATAAAGAGGGGGTGAAGATGCTTGGAGCATAGATTGCAAAAACACATTTTTGAGTGATTAATATAAATGGATGTACAGTATAACGAAATGTCCCCCGTTAAATTTCCTCTTAACCAGTATTAGATTTGTTTTGCACAGATGAAAAATAGATGACCTGATGAAATTTGTTTTGGAATCCTTTAACATCCGCCATCTTAAATAGACTTTTCTGAAGAATTTCCAGGTGCGCATTTTTATAAATCTGAAATATTCAAGAATTTTTCTTATCTTTATAGGAGAGCTGAGTCCTTTGAGAGTTAGAATATTAATGTTGACCATGACCTCTACAAGACTTAATGACACTTGGACAAGGTTGGAATTGTAAAACATACACAAAAAAGTAAAAAATTAATTTAATACATTTTATTGACAGATACAGACACAATTGAAAAGGAATCAAAACACCATAACAGAAAATAATGATGTGTGATGTAACTGCTGTAGTTGTAAGGAACAGAAATATGGAATTCATTGTTCAAAAAAGGGCTGCAGCCAGATTAAATAAAATGACACCAGTATGCCAGCAGTAAGAATTACTCAGAGGCCCCGGATTACTACCACTAATTGGGGAACACCCTGCAAACTAATATAGAAATTACTCAAAGATATTCATAAATTAAACCTACTGCCATGTCTGAATGCTTTTATGCACTGAGCTGCTGCTGCATGATTGGCTGAATAGACATTTGCATTCAAGAGCTGGTGTACAAGTCCGCCACAGGCACTGGGTAGGGCATTCACCTAGGGGCAAAGGTGTTGGTATTTATATGTGCTGTTGATTGTGACGGTGTCTATTTTTCACATGCTGACGTGAGTGATGTCAGGTGACAGGGTGACGGCAGCAGAAACCCTCCCTGACAGCCCATCCCTGCCGTTTGCATATGAGCTGGTGAGCGTGTTATCTCACACTCTGTCCCTTCCCTCCAGTGTCCCAGCAGGCTTTGCAGTTGTCTCCGTGTCCTGGCGCGCGGCTGGATGTGGTGCTGGGCCGCAGCGGTGGTCCTGGGGCTCGCCTCGTGGGGTCCCGCCTGCGAGGCATCGCTCCTGGGAGCGGTGGTGACTCTGGAACCTTTAATCATGGGGAAGGAGGTACACTTACAACTTCCATCCATCCTTATTATCTTAACCCGCTTATCCTGAACAGGGTCACAGGGGGGCTGGAGCCTATCCCAGCATACATTGGGCGAAAGGCAGGAATACACCCTGGACAGGTCACCAGTCCATCGCAGGGCACACACACCATTCACTCACACACTCATACACTCATACACTCATACACTCATACCTATGGGCAATTTAGACTCTCCAATCAGCCTAACCTGCATGTCTTTGGACTGTGGGAGGAAACCGGAGTACCCAGAGGAAACCCACGCAGACACGGGGAGAACATGCAAACTCCGCACAGAGAGGCCCCGGCCGACGGGGATTCGAACCCAGGACCTCCTTGCTGTGAGGCGGCAGTGCTACCCACTGCACCATCCGTGCCGCCAAACTTAAAGCTTGCAAAATAATTTGTTTTTCAGTTGATGCTGTTACACAAATCGACTTACAGTTGATTAGACTAAGCAGGAGAAACGAGGGGCTAAGGGCCATGCTTGAGGGCCCGACAGCTGTGCAGATGTTATCGTGGCTACAATTTAACCACCAACCTTTCTGGGTCCCAGTCATGTACCTTAACCATGAGGCTATCGTAGCTACAGGCTACAATAGGCTACAGGCTGCCCCCTAATGTATCACCACTTTTTCGATTACAGTGTTCGGACAAACATAAAGTTACAGTCCATGCTTCTATGGCAGTCACTCAGATTTCCCATTGTTACTTTTTTCGTAACAATGTTTGGATACATACCAACGATACTGTCCACAGTTCATGCCAGGACATGGTAGTCACTCAGAGCACCAGTACAAGGAGAATGACTGATGACACACACTCAGTTACTGAGATTTTTGCACTGCAAAACGTGACTGTCTTAACAAATGTTTTAGTCTTGGTATAAGACATAAGAATAATAATAAAATAAAATAAAAAATAATCTGTAAAAAAATATTCTATTCCTAAGACTCTATTGTCTGCAAAAAAAATTCCCTGAGAGAATTTGGAAGGTTCAGCAAACTACACGGGCAACATTCCGTACTGTGCACATACAACATTCCATTCCATTTTATGACGAATCCTAATCTGCCCCAGGCTGTGCGCCTGAGTTTAAAGACATGCTGAAATCAAAATATTCCTCAATTTAATAAATTCTTCATAAGCAATTAATAACGTAAAATTGTAATGCTTGTACATTTTCACACCAATTAGAAATTAAAATTTTCCATCCACTTTCTGGAAAACAAGATTTTATTAAATTTGAAGTCATTGAGGACCAGTGGGTGGGGTATGTGTCGATAAAACAGAATGTTCCGTTCCCCTCCAATCCTTTTCACACAGTGGCACGCATCCTCATTTCACTCCCAGTCCCTCGAAAGATCAGTTTCAGTTGTGTAAACTTGATATCGTGGAAGCTAGTGCTGCCTTAACTCCTGCTTCAGCTTTAAGTGCTGGAAGGGCTTGTTCCTGCTCCACTCCACCCAACTGGATCATCAGTGTGGGGTGGGGAGGAGATGCAGGTAGCTAGACAATCCTCTAGAGAAAAGGACATGGACACTACCTTGGCACAGCTTGACAACAGCTACTTCTAATTGGAGCTTGATAGCTAAGCGTTACACCATACAAGTCCACCATTATACCTGTGGCTGGTGGGTGCCCTCTATGGCAGCAAATCACCATTGGTGTGTGTGTGCGTGTGTGTGTCTGTGTGTGTGAATGGGAAGCATCAATTGTACAGTGCTATATAAATGCAGAATATGGATTCTTTAACCCTCACACAAATAACCTGCCCAATGCAGGAATCTTACTGTATATCATCAGGTCACATGCAAATACACGCATGCTCGTTAAAATATTCAACAGATAATAGCTTAATCATGACTTGAGGAACTAGTTTTTTTGCACAGCTATGCAGGACTTTTGGACACCACAGCCATGCATATCCACACCTGACAAATGCAACCACTTAGCCTGTTAACTCTTGCCTCTCCTGATGGGTGGAGTAAGGGGGCAAGAAAAGGAGAAAAGGAAGGGAAAAAGAGGAGAAAAATTAACGGATTGGAATGTGTATCTCTTCCATGCGTCCTAAGGAGGGAAGGACAGGACATGAAGATTGGAACGAACCCTAGGAGCTGTGCAGAGTACACTAAAGCCATGACTGACTTCCACTAAAGCCATGACTGACTTCCACTAAAGCCATGACTCTCTTCCACTAAAGCCATGACTCTCTTCCACTAAAGCCATGACTCACTTCCACTAAAGCCATGACTCTCTTCCACTAAAGCCATGACTCACTTCCACTAAAGCCATGACATGGAAATTCAAGTATTCCGCTTTTCTTTCTTCCATGAAAGTGAAATGTTGGACACATCCTCAAACTCTGCCCCATGCAAATATCTCCCTTCCCTTCTCTTTTCACCTTCTAATTATGTACCAGCAATGCACTTAAAATGCCATGTTGTGTCATTTGTTGAAGTTGACTGCCTGTGTGTCTCAATAGGCTCCTTGCTGGAGGTAGTATACAGTATACGGTCAGCTATATTTTGATGACATCATAAAAAGGCATAAAGTTTTGGCAGTTCTCCTGGAATGCATAGATTTGCCCCCATGCGGTTGGTCTCTCTCGGTAGGTAAGGGCACATACCAGTGTGCTAGCACCGGAGCCATGTCCATCCCTGCAGGACATTGTGTGTGAAGGGACCAACTGCGTCACCCATATGACCTCTGACCCCATCAGCGGGCAGTACCCTGCCCCCGGCTGGTGCCTCCGGCAGTGGCAGAGCGTCGTCCCCTTCAACCACACATCTCACCAAGCACTGGGGTATGTAGGACACCTCACCAAGCACTGGGGTATGTAGGACACCTCGCCAAGTACTGGGGTATGTAGGACACCTCACCAAGCACTGGGGTATGTAGGACACCTCACCAAGCACTAGGGTATGTAGGACACCTCACCAAGCACTGGGGTATATAGGACATCTCACCAAGCACTAGGGTATGTAGGACACCTCACCAAGCACTAGGGTATGTAGGACATCTCACCAAGCACTAGGGTATGTAGGACACCTCACCAAGCACTGGGGTATGTAGGACATCTCACCAAGCACTAGGGTATGTAGGACATCTGACCAAGCACTAGGGTATGTAGGACACCTCACCAAGCACTGGGGTATGTAGGACACCTCACCAAGCACTAGGGTATGTAGGACATCTCACCAAGCACTGAGGTATGTAGGACACCTCACCAAGCACTGGGGTATGTAGGACATCTCACCAAGCACGCGGGTATGTAGGACATCTGACCAAGCACTAGGGTATGTAGGACATCTCACCAAGCACTGGGGTATGTAGGACATCTTACCAAGCACTGGGGTATGTAGGACACCTCACCAAGCACTGGCGTATGTAGGACAGTGCTGTCAATCACTCAGGGATAATGATCACTGTTAATACTGATCATGCTCATTCACTGCTACAATAACACTGATTATACACATCCACTGCTGCTATAAGACTGATTATAATCCAAAAAAGTTATGTATTTGAGCCAGGTCTGTATAATACTCACTGCTGTTATAACATTGATAATAACCATACACTGCTACTGTAACACTGACAATACTCTATAACATGGATAATACTCACTGCTGCTATAACAATGATTATACTCATTCTAACGGGTACTTTGGGGTGTTCATCACAGATGAAATACTCAGTCAGCTTAAGTTGAGGACCGCACATGCCATCGATTATTATGTGGCAATAGCATCATCTGTCATACAGTGGAATCACCATAACAGGGCGGTATAGAATGAGTTCTTAAAAAGTCTGAAAATACTTAATTTATATTCAGCATTGAGTGAGGTTTCTAGATAGCAAAGATTTATATTCAGCAGTACAGGAGGTTTCTAATTAGCACATTGATGTGTGTATGGCTTTAAAAATGCATATGTATAAAACAATTGCATACACATGAAAGACAAAAGCACGGGCAGAAGGTAGCCATTCACTATGCGCTAGCTGAATAAGGAGTGGTCGGTGAATGTCCTGCTGAATTGTGAGCAGTTAACAAACAACTTGTATTTGTTGAATAGGACCGATTATGGAATCTCCTGTATTTGTAGGAGCTGTTATTGATTGTCAGCATCTTGTGTCCTCTAGTCTCTAATCCCTTATTCGAGTCTCACTCATTCCTAGGGGCACAGATGTGATTTTATCATCGTGGGCAGGCCTTTCAGTTCGCCCTGACAACATGAGACTCAACCAACCACCAATTGCTGCCCTGCTGCCCCCTCTCAGGTATCCCAAAGCGGCCATTAACAACATAAGTAAACAATATGTTGCTTAAACTATACCATAAATTGTCACTTTTGTTGGGAAATACATCAAATAATACTTGGGTATACCAAAATATACACATTATGTGTGTGTGTGTCTGTGTGCGTGTGTGTGTGCGTGCATCAGGGTCAGTGTAAACTGTTTACAGAAGTTTTACCTGAGCGTGCTAGACCTGGATGGGGATCGTGTTCGCTGTCGCTATGGGGACGCAGAGCGGAAGGAGTGTCTAAGCTGCTTCAGGCACAAATTCCTGCAGCTGGACGAGGTGAGCCGCACACTCACCATGACTCGGCCATGACTCTCACCTGCCTACTTAACTGCAGCTACGCAGCCATGACTCTCACCTGCCTACTTAACTGCAGCTACGCAGCCATGACTCTCACCTGCCTACTTAACTGCAGCTATGCAGCCATGACTTTCACCTGCCTACTTAACTGCAGCTACGCAGCCATGACTCTCACCTGCCTACTTAACTGCAGCTATGCAGCCATGACTCTCACCTGCCTACTTAACTGCAGCTACGCGGCCATGACTCTCACCTGCCTACTTAACTGCAGCTATGCAGCCATGACTCTCACCTGCCTACTTAACTGCAGCTATGCAGCCATGACTCTCACCTGCCTACTTAACTGCAGCTATGCAGCCATGACTCTCACCTGCCTACTTAACTACCTGCGATTGCACAGTTTACCATTCCAACACTTTCCTATGTCAATTTCCCCTTGCTCTTGTAGGAAAATTGTGTGCTGGTTTATGACGGTCTTGGAGAGGCAGGCCAGTACATTGTGGAACTGATGGTGGAGGATTTTCTCAGAAATGAGGTTAATGGGATGAGCAATGCCCTGAGCTCCACCCCGCTGCAACTGTCAATCACAGGTAACTCCACCCACTGCTCTTCTTCTACTTCCAATACTATTACTACTACCAATACTACTACAATTACCATTGCTACTACTACAGTACATTACATTACATTAATGGCATTTGGCAGACGCTCTTATCCAGAGCGACATACAACAAAGTGCATACCAATAACCAGGAATAAGTGCGCTGAAAGACCCTAGAGGGAAGTACAATTACAACTGCTACCTGTACAGCAAAGATAAGGACCAGGGCCTATGTAAATTTCTTCTTTTTTTTTTTTTTAAACGAACAAATAAACGAACAAACAACAAAGCAAAAGTGACCAAACTTAACTATCCAAACACTGCTTACCTAGCCAACTAAAAATACCGATACACAAAGTAAATCACAAAGACAACAATTAAGGTTCACAGGGAGGTAGGGAGGGATGTGGAGAGGTGCTGCTTGAAGAGTAGGACCTCAGAGAACCAAACACATGAAGGTCATTTGGAATACTGACATTTTCCGAACTTGTGTGTGTTTGACATGACATTGAAATACACCAAATGCATGAAATTAAATATTTATTTCAGTTCCGTTTACTTTGTGACATAATAGACAAATAGCCTTAGAGAATTTATGGTTACTTAATTTGCGATTTTCCATTAAATTGCAGCAGGATAATGCACATTAGTATATCTAACATTTATTCCAGTTCAGTTTAATAATAATAACAACAATAACCAATGGCATATAACAGTATCAGTGGTGTAGCCAGAATATCTGCACTTTCCGGTTACTTAATTCACGATTGTAGCAGAATAATGCACATTTCTAAACATCACTTCTGCCTGTGGCGGCACGGATGGTGCAGTGGGTAGCACTGCTGCCTCACAGCAAGGAGGTCCTGGGTTTGAATCCCTGTCGGCCGGGGCCTCTCTGTGCGGAGTTTGCATGTTCTCCCCGTGTCTGCGTGGGTTTCCTCTGGGTATTCCGGTTTCCTCCCACAGTCCAAAGACAAGACAGGCTGATTGGAGAGTCTAAATTGCCCGTAGGTATGAGTGTGTGAGTGAATGGTTTGTGTGTGCCCTGTGATGGACTGGCGACCTGTCCAGGGTGTATTCCTGCCTTTGGCCCAAAGTATGCTGGGATTGGCTCCAGCCCACCTGCGACCCTGTTCAGGATAAGTGGGTTAGGATAATGGATGGATGTATGGATGTATGGATGGATGGATGGATGGACGGACTTCTGCCTGTGGTGCAGATTGTCAGGCACACCAGGCTGGGACTCAGGAAGAGGGTTCAAACTAGTTTCACAAAGGCAAATCCAAAATCACAAACCAAACACAGTCCAAGGTGAAGTCCAGAAGAACACAGGGCAGAAAACAGAATCACTGAGAATACTTTATCAGTGTTAGCAATTCCAGACTTCGGTTTGGACTCACTCCGATGCGTGCTCGCTATGTCCACTCGGAGCATGAAGGGATAGACGTAGTTGCCTGTAGCCATGCCCTGTATAACATGCATCAAATAACAAACAGTACCAAGGTGTTATCACCCACCCATATGGTTCTGGAAGAGATTTTTCCATTCATTTTTTCCATAGACATTTCAGAAAGTTCCAAGCTAAAGCATTTTAAGCCATGAAGCGCACTCATTAGGAAATGGAAAAAACAGTACAAGACTGTGTACTTAACGGTGCTTAAAGGGAATGAACTACGCATCCCATAAACCATTGCAAAAAATGTGATTGAATCTCTTTCCACTCGTTTTCGCATTTCAGCCACACGGCAGCATTCTGATATTTAGAAAATCAATATGGTTTTAATATATGACTACATGTTGTGCTCATTTAAAGACATGTAACCAACCGCTTAGTTAATTTCGTATGGAAACTCAAACTTTCCCCCTCAGTAGTTGAGCCTGGAGAAATAATGATATTTTTGTGGGTATGTCCCTTCTTGCCTACCGGATCTATATATTCACAAAGCAACAAGGTTTCTTTCTCTTGTGGTATGTGGTATTCTCCCATTACATTACATTACATTAATGGCATTTGGCACTTTTATCCAGAGCGACGTACAACAAAGTGCATACCCATAACCAGGGATAAGTGCGCTGAAAGATGCTAGAGGGAAGTACAATTTCAACTGCTACCTGCACAACAAAGATAAGGACCAGGGCCTGTTTAAAAAAAAATAATAATAATTTTTCAAACAAACAAACAAAAAAAAAAAAAGTATGACCAAACCCCTTAACTAGCCAAACACTCACTGCTTACCTAGCCAAACTAAAAATACTTATACACAAAAAAGTAAATCACAGAAAGACAACAATTAAGGTTCACAGGGAGGTAGGGAGGGATGGGGAGAGGTGCTGCTTGAAGAGGTGCGTCTTCAGTTTGCGCTTGAAGGTGGGAAGAGATTCTACAGTTCTGACCTCAACGGGGAGTTCATTCCACCACCGTGGAGCTAGAACAGACAGTAGTCGTGAGCGTAGGCAGAAGTCAAAGTCACCACTTGCATGTATTCAAATCATTCACCTCCTTAAATGCAACATCTTTCCTTTCCTTGTTGGATACCTTTTAGCAACAGTCATTAAGATGTCAAAATTTTAGGTTTTTCATTTCTTGAGTTTCTTGTTTGTGTTTTGCAGTCATGTTGAATTAGTGTCATAGGCTACTTATAATTCTATACCCTGTTTAGTTGACCAGACTGTTCGGTTTTCTGAATTTGGATCTACTGTAGTACTACTACTATTACTACTACTAATACTACTACTATTACTACTACTACTAATATTACTACTATTACTAATACTACTAATAATAATAATTACATTACTTACTAAGCAGGAGACAATCCTCCTCTGAATCAAAGCAGGGTTAAGGGCCTTGCTCAAAGGCCCAATGGTTGTGTGGATATTATTGCGGCTACACCAGAGATCGAACCAGCGACCTTGCAGGTCCCAGTCATACAACAAATTTACAGACCTACAAATTAATCTCATTATAAAATGCATATTTATTTATGTTTGAGCTGAGTGTTTTAAAATTCTGATGCGATGGGGAAAGGAACTGACTGATTAACCATGCCATTCACAGTGGAAGGGGCATCAGCAGACTGCCAGGCATTGCCCACATTCACAGGAAGGACACCAGAAAGAGGAACCAAATTTACAATCCTGCCTTACGAGGAACTCGACATCACAGTTGAAACTCAGTCGCCTTCAGAAATGTGAGATGAGACTGAAATTATTCTGTTAACCCTTAATTTGCATTTGTCTGACAGAGGCTTCCAGTCCCATATTAAACTGATCACTATTTATTTGACAAAGAAATTGGTTTCAATCACGCAGCTGTAAAACTCTAATCGAAGGCAAACCATTAACACCAAAGTGTAGTTTATGTCTGACCTTAGAATAATTTTGTTATAAAGCTTGTTCTAAATATTGCTATTTTGCCATAACTCACCTGTATGACTCTCTTAGGATATCAGAGATAGCCGTTGTTGGTCCTCCAGGGCTTTTAATGGCAGAATTGAGAAAAGAGGAGTCAGGATCTTTTGCGTCAATCAACTTGGCGTGGTTGAGAAACCCCAGTGATCTTCCTCAGCTGCTGTCCATCTGTTTCACCGCCAACACTCAGAGGTATTGAAAGCATAGTCTTTAACAGGGATCTTACTTTATATCATGCAGATCGTTTATAATACTCCATGTTTTCTTTATCAGATTCTGTGTCAGACTTAATCCATACATTATATATTTATATTTAAGGCTGGGTATTTGTCACTGAAAGTATTGACTGAAGTCAGTTGTTGAAAATCATGGAAAACCTGGAAAAAATAATCGAAAAAAAAAAATTGAAGTTTTAAAAAAATCAACATGGAGTAGCCAGCTTGGAACAATAGCCTACATACATTGATAGGCTGGTCCATTTAATGGCTTATTTCAGGCCATCACGGAAAGAAATAGCATGTTTTTTGCAGAACATTGTTTAAGAATAGTGCATGCTCAAATTTAATTAATGAATACATTTGATTTGATGATGATTTGGAGTGCTACTTCTAACCAAGATTGTGTACAGTGGCTGTCATACGTCTGATTTCTGTCCTGACAAGGACAGAAATATTGATCCAAGTCATAGTCCAATTTTCTTCATGTTTCACCTTGCTTGCTTGTTTCACAATGTGTATACTTGTACTAGTAACATAGTAGGCTATGTTCAAGTTTAATTCACTTCCAAAAGTGCTGAAAATTGAGGATTTCATGGAAATCGCTCAAACAAATTGCAAAAATCACGGAATCCACCTGTGACTTCCAAGATAAACACCCAGCCTTAATCATGTTCAACACTCACATTTTAAAACTATGAAAACACTTTTATTTCAGCTTGCAGTCTGAGATCAGATGTGTATGGATCAAACAAAGTAAGAGTTGTTTGTTTCTTTGCATACCATTTTGTGTCTTATAAAAAAAAGAGAAAATGTTAAGGTGAAATTGAAACTCCAAAATGTAGGGCAGTGATCATAAAAATCTGGCCCTCAAATCGAAATCAGTCCTATTTTCTACTTAATTAACTGAACAGTTAGTGCTACTCTGTACTTATTGGCCAGACTGTCAGGCGAAGGGAGGGTTGAAAACCAGCAGTTCTCAGCCCTTGAGGACCATGATTTGAATATCCCTGATCTAAGGGATATAGTCATCTGAGTGCTGCACTGATTATCATATTATTCAGAGAGATCAGAGAACTATTGCATTAATCACACACGCAATTTAAAAAAGAGAGGAATATTAAAAGCATATAAAAGATTAATAGAAATGTCTTGATAGGTATAGTATAAAACTGAATAGATGCACTACCACATTCTAATGGAAATGTATTACATCACTTACATTTAGTTAAGTGAAATAATTAATCTGTGATTATACTGGACATGTACAGTATTGTGACCTGTTGATTATTTGATGAAATTCTGATGTAATTATTATTCTTTCTCAGAAACAATTGACTCTTCACCCCCTGGGACAGGTAACTATCAGAATGAACACATACACAGACAAGCGCACACAATCACACACACACACACACACACACACACACACACACACACACACACACACACACAATCACACACACACACACACACACACACACACTCACTCACACACTCACACACACAATCACACACACACACACACTCACACACACACACAAGCGCACACTCACTCCCACACACACACACACACACACAAGCGCACACACTCACACCCACACACACACACACACAATCACACACAATCACACACACACACACACAAGCTCACACACTCACACACACACACACACAAGTGAACAAGTGCACACACTCACACACATAAGCACATGCAGGCACACACGCAGACAAGCTGACACAAGTGCACAGACTCACACACACACACACACAAGCACATTCAGGCACACACACACACAAGCGCACACAAGTTCACAGACTCACACACACCCACACACACCCACATGCAGGCACACACACAAGCGCACACATGCACACTCACACCCACACACACACACATACACCCACACATGCACACAAAAGTGCACACATGCACACTCACACCCACACACGCACACACACCCACATGCAGGCACACACACACACCCACACATGCGCACACAAGCGCACACATTCACACTCACACCCACACACACACACACACACACACACAAGCACACCCACACATGCACATACAAGCTCACACATGCACACTCACACACACACAAGCATACCCACATGCAGGCGCGCACACACACGCGTGCACACAAGACCAGTTAAATCATGCTCACAGTGAACTTACCACACAATTTAATTTCAAAGGCAAATTAACATAATCACAGACACAATGCTTTTATTGCAGGGAAATGAGCACACATTTTCATCTTCAAACTAGCACCCAAGCATCAATGCACTATTTTACTAAAGCCTACATTAAATGGTAAATGGTTGGCATTGATATTCACCATTCATACACACACTCACACACCAACGGCGATTGGCTGCCATGCAAGGCACCGACCAGCTCATCAGGAGCATTTGGGGGTTAGGTGTCTTGCTCAGGACACTTTGACACACCCGGGGTGGGGGATCGTACCTCCGACCGCCAGATGAGCGCTCTTACCGCCTGAGCCAATGTCACCCCATATTATGCATAGCTTTACTATTGTGTTACTATTGGCTAATGATTGAACATGTGACAGGGTATTCTAGCTGCCAACCGTGGTATGCTAGTTCATAAGTTGATGTATTCTTCAAGGGTTCCAATTGTATCTGTATGGCCACACGAGGAACCGTCCTGTCCTCTAGGGTCCTCATCGCACTTGTGTCCCTGTGTTCGATCTGCACTTCGTTGTACGTCGCTCTGGATAAGAGCGTCTGCTAAATGCTTTGTAACGTGATGTAATGTGACAGGGAGGTGTATGAATTTCTCTCCTCTCTCCATCCTCCCCCAGTTCTACAGTGTCGGGACGGGACGATGACTTTTTCTTTCCCGATCTCGTCCGTACCCGACCTCGTGCTCTCAGACCTTAAGCTCAACAACCCGTCCTGCCCCATCTCGTATAACAACACCCACGTGATGGGGGACATCCCCTTGCAAGGCTGCGGCACCAAACTTGAGGTGAGGAACACAGCTTTGCGCCGCTTGACACTGTCTTTGACTCCGCGAGCGGTTTGAAAGCAGTGCGGTCGACATGAGGTTTATTAATAGCGTCTTTGTAGAAAGAGCTGTCAGCCCCCATTAAGTCAATGCTATCTGGCTAACAAAGGGTGTTCGTTTCAGCCTCTCAAGTGGCCTCAGACTGATGACTCAGCGTTTTCTGTGCGTTATGTGAACCTCAGGAGCTGGTCTTAGCACAGTTTATTAGTGCTAAATTTGTGTGCTCACTTTTCTGTACACATTACACATTTCCCAGATTTAGTCCTGGTTCTGCACTCTCAAAAAACTGCTAAAAACAACAGATAATGTCATTATTTAAATACGCCTACGTCTAGTCAAGGACAACCCTTTTTGCATTACTTTCAAGACAATCAAAGTAATAAAAGGAAGTCTCTCTTTGTGACACATAAATTGCATATTTTGTTACACAAAAATTTCACACCCAACACGCATTTTTTTTGTATGTCAATTTCAGCACTTTTTCATGACGTGCCCACATGCATATTTTTTGTGAGCTTTTTCTCTTTTTTTGAGGTCTTGATATCATCCAGAAAAAAAGTTAAACAATGGAAATTTTGAGAGAAGTATGAATATTATGAATAAGTAGGAATATTAGTTTAACTGCTATTTTTCCGAGCTATTTGTAAAACTATTTCCCACATGACATGACATTATCGGATGATGTTACTAAATGTTGACACAGAGAGCTGAGCACAGGAAGGGGAGGGGATGGGGAATTGGACTCTGTCGGCAGGGTTAGGGAATTTTCAAAAAACCAATGTCACCAATGTTTTATATTTGGGGTCAAATTGGGCTCAACTGTTGAAATATACGCAAAAATATTGTAATAGAAAAATGTGGGCATGTAGTGTGTGGCCTTCTTATTGTCTCCCGAATGACTATCCTTTTATCCATGAATATGAAAAATCGGTGAGGACCACGGAACCACGGAACAGTGAAGTGAAAGTGAGGCACCTGTATGGGAAAGTGCCACCAGAATAATTCACAACGAAATCTGAGAAAAAATTTAAATGGTTGCATATTTTCTTACATTGTATACAGTTAGAGGGTGAAAATAACACATTTGTTTGTGGTACAGGACTGGTACAGGACTTCGCATTGCATTACGTTTGTTGCATTTTTACTATTTGATCCCACCAAATTAGAAAATTAGTTTTTTTTTTTTTAAAGAAAGGTCAAACACTGAGTAGGGTCAAATTTACCCCAAACATAATAGGAGGGTTAAGGTACTAAAACCAGGAAGAGAAAGCTGATGTGTGCGGGCATTTCACATTAACATTAATGAATTAATTAATTAACGGGAGTTGGAAACTAGCACTAGCTATGATCTCTGTATCCAGAACATCAGCTACGTGAACCTGGTGTACACTGGCAGTAATGATGCCATGACTCTTGGCATTGTCCCTACTCATATAAACATTAAATAAATAAATAATTACGCTTTCACCTTTTCTCCGCCCGCTTCCTCCAGCAATCGGGCTCGGAGCTGGTTTACACCAACACCCTGCAGACGCTGCTGCCCGACTCGCCCATCATCAGGGCGCCCACTCTGGTGCTGAGGCTGTCCTGCCGTTTCCCGGCTGCCCGCATCGGCGGGCCGCACTTCAAGATGTCCCCCACCAACGAAGAGGAGGTGTTCGGTGTGCCCGAATTCTGGCTGGAATTCTTCCCACCGGGCCTCGGGCCCGAGTCCGGCGTGACACAGAGCCCGATCGTCCAGCGCACTGACAAGATAGACTTGTACATCTTCTCCAACACCAGCGTGGCTCGTGCCGAGCTCCAGGTGTCCAGCTGCGTGCAGTCACCGACCATGGAGTTTAAGGCGACACAGTCTTTCCTTAATGCTGGGTTAGTGTCTTACCTTCTCACGCCTGTGGATGTGCAGTGCCATTGCTTTGGTCTTCTGTTGTGATATGTTCTGTTGCACTTTTAGGTAAGAGTGTGATATCCATCTGTCACCCTTAGGTGTGTGTCTGTGTGTGTGTGTGTGTGTGTGTGTGTGTGTGCATATGCGTGTGATATCAGTTTATCAGGAGTGTGTGTGTAATACCACAGACAGTTTTAGCAAAGACTGGCCAGGTGCTAGCATTAGCCGTAACACATTAGCCATGACATGGTTAAGACCTACTCAGTGCCACAGGCCCTGTGTGGATTTCTAAATAACCACAAGCTTTACCTGCCAACCATCTCTAGAACTATACACCACCACTACACTAATCAACCATGCTGACAAAAAAAGGTACAGCATGTAGGGTAAGCTGTCACAATGTTCTTTCTCTAAAACAAGAGGCACTACCACAACAATTGAATGGTTATTGTGTGTGAGGTCAACTTCCAGTTCACAGGAAGTTCACAGCCTTCTTCCCCAAATTAGAGAAATATTAAAAGCAAATTGTAACCACCTTAACTTCACAAAAGTTAAAATTGCTACTGATAAGCTTTAATTTGCAAGAGGTCTACCAGCTATAATAAACATGTCAAATATGTGCAGAGAATGTAGCCCATTGCAAATACTACTCATTCAATTATCTGTGGTACTGTCTTTGAAATCAGTATTGTCGTCTTTTCTGACTTGCAATGATTACTGGGAAACTGGGAACGTTTTTTTCCAATGTTGCATCCATTTTGATAATGCAGAGTAATGTAATTAGCTTGTTTTAGCGGTGAAATTTTGACATCAGCTAGTTAGGTAAGACGGCTAAGGTTGCAGCAGGGGAGTGAGCTACAGAAAAGCACATTTAAAACACAAAAGCGGAAATCTGAAGGAAACGGACCAGCAAAAAAGGTAGCCAGGTTTTCAAACTGGGATGTTGAAAAACTGACTGTGACCACTAACTTAAATTACAGCAGACTACAGCTGTTACCTTAGCTTCTTTCAATAACATTCCATGCTCAACTGCCATTATTCCGGACCTGTTTTAAATGCACATGAGTCTTCAAACTTAAAAAATACTCTGTACGTGGGGGACCTCACGTTCTCTGCATTTCGAAAATCCACATACTACAAGAAATAAAGTAATGTCAGCATCCTTGTGTCTAGCTGACAAAATGCATAATAGTTTCTCATTCTGAAAAATGCGCTAACTCAGAGAAATGTTCATAGAATGTCCATTGTTTACTTAAAATTTATCTGGTGGAATTATCATTGTTTTCAATTATCATCACTTGTACATAGAAATGCTATTATCTACATTTGGTAAAGCTCTCTCGAACGTGCAAGTACAAGTGCAAGAGCCAAAGTACTACTGTTTCTGACCGGTATTTGTAATGTAGTTGCAGAGAAAATGCGCAATTTGTTGAAAAATCCAATGTGACAACCTACCCACTGAACTTGCCCCATCACAAGTCACAAGTGCAAACCCTCTACATAACAGTCAATAACTGAAATAAGATATGAAGCTGTATCACAAAACATGTGCCCGAGTCATCATTCTTTCATTTGGTATGACACTTATTCCATTGTGATCTGCTGTACTGTGATGTACAAGACTAACTTGCTGGCTCATCTTCTGAGCTTGCTTGTAGGCAGAGGCAAGGTTCCTCTTGAGTGAGTTTAGATTTTTGCACATCATTGCACCTACATGGATCGCCATCTTGTGTGTTTTATCCTCTCTTAGTTGCGTGGAAAATGATGTGTTGCCGCAAGATCACGAGGAAAGCCACCGAGTGGCGGTCTTCCGGCTTGATCTAAGCAAAATGAATATTCAACATGATATCGTAAGTCTATGTTTTATATAAATCAATTTATATAAATAAATTTACAATTGTTGTATATGAACAAGTGACTCTGCCTGTGTAAAGAAATCTCCAAATTGGTTACAGTGCAGTCATACAGTAATATGGCTCCGACCGTGGGCTACACCGCTGGTTCAGATAAGGGGCAAATGAGTGAAACCAGGCGGTGTAGCGCACGGCTGAAGCGAATGTCTGCAGACCCGGCAGCTTGCAGGATGTGGAGTTCAGTAGCACTGCTCTATTACCCTACTCTTTGAATGTGGCACACTTCTAACGGTCAAGAGAGGAATTGCAGCAACAAACACCCTCAAACCACAACACTGTTCATCCCTTCCCGTTCTCAGACACACACACACACACACACACCTCATTGTGGCAATTGGAACCAATTCTCCACCAATGAGCTTGAAGTATTGTACAGCTGTACAATGTTTTGGAGTGTCGATCTGTCAACTGCATATTTTGAAACCCGAATTTAAGGACTATAAACACAAACAATGATTGGAAGGGATTTACAATGGTCTTGTAACAATGTCTTAACACAAAAATCTTACCGTATCTTTATTGTACCTTTAACCCTCTATAAGCTTACACTCTGAATGTGCTCACCAAATCTCTCCCTCTCTCTAGATGTACGTTAGGTGTCAGGTGGTTTTATGCGTAGCCCTGCGGCCCTCTGAATCGTGTCCGAGCCTCTGCAGGAATCTTCAAAGGAAGGCGGTACAGCCTGCCTTGTATACCAAAGAGTATACTGTCACATCTGACCCACTCCACCTAGAAGGCAGAGCAATAACCATCCCCATCTCCACCACCACGTCCGTCCCAATATTATTATTATTGAATCGTGGTAAGACCCGTTCACTGACACTGTAAGAACCAAATCCGAACTGAAACACCACAAGGCCTAAGAGAGTCACATACTCATAGTTGTATTGTGTGTTTGCAGATGTGGGTGTTTGTGGCATGTGTTTGTGGAGCAGATGTAGGCCAGTTTACTGACTGCATATGAGTGTATAATCACACTCTAATTCAGTAATACACCCACGACACCCTGCTGCACACATTCACAGTGTACAGTAGGAATACTGTCATAATGACTTTGCTGTAGAGGACAACTGTTTGCTCTCCAGAGGCCTCATGCAAGAACCACTCGTACAAACTAATTTGTTCTTAAATCGCTCGTACGAGGGATTTAAGAGAACTTGGCGTGATGACAACTAAAATGTGGCATGTGTTTGTCTTACAGCAGGGGTGTCCAATCTTATCCAGAAAGGGCCGGTGTGTGTGCAGGTTGTTGTTTTAGCACAGGACTAAGACAGCTGATTCTACTCATCAAGGTCTTGATTAAAGACCACAAATAGTTTATTAGTATAATCAGGTGTGTTACTGCTGGGTTAAAACAAAAACCTGCACGCACAACGGCCCTTTTAGGATAAGATTGGACACCTCTGTCTTACAGGCATAGTGTTTGTGAAGGTGTGTGTTTGCTTTACAGGCATAGTGTTTGTGAAGGTGCATGTTTGTGATGGTGTGTGTTTGAGAAGGTGTGTGTTTGTGAAGGTGTACGTTTGAGAAGGTGTGTGTTTGTGAATGTGTGTTTGTCTTACAGCCATAGTGTTTGTGAAGGTGTGTGTTTGTGAAGATGTGTGTTTGTGAAGGTGTGTGTTTGTGAAGATGTGTGTTTGTGAAGGTGTGTGTTTGTCTTACAGGCATAGTGTTTGTGAAGATGTGTGTTTGTGAAGGTGTGTGTTTGTGAAGGTGTATGTTTGAGAAGGTGTGTGTTTGTGAAGGTGTATGTTTGAGGTGTGTGTTTGTGAAGGTGTATGTTTGAGAAGGTGTGTGTTTGTGAATGTGTGTTTGTCTTACAGGCATAGTGTTTGTGAAGGTGTGTGTTTGTGAAGATGTGTGTTTGAGAAGGTGTGTGTTTGTGAAGGTGTGTGTTTGTGAAAGTGTGTGTTTGTGAAGGTGTGTGTTTGTGAAGGTGTGTGTTTGAGAAGGTGTGTGTTTGTGAAGGTGTGTGTTTGTCTTACAGGCATAGTGTTTGTGGAGATGTGTGTTTGAGAAGGTGTGTGTTTGTGAAGGTGTGTGTTTGTGAAAGTGTGTGTTTGTGAAGGTGTGTGTTTGTGAAGGTGTATGTTTGAGAAGGTGTGTGTTTGTGAAGGTGTGTGTTTGTGAAGGTGTATGTTTGAGGTGTGTGTTTGTGAAGGTGTATGTTTGAGAAGGTGTATGTTTGAGAAGGTGTGTGTTTGTGAAGGTGTGTGTTTGTCTTACAGGCATAGTGTTTGTGAAGGTGTGTTTGTGAAGATGTGTGTTTGAGAAGGTGTGTGTTTGTGAAGGTGTGTGTTTGTCTTACAGGCATAGTGTTTGTGAAGATGTGTGTTTGTCTTACAGGCATAGTGTTTGTGAAGGTGTGTGTTTGTGAAGATGTGTGTTTGAGAAGGTGTGTGTTTGTGAAGGTGTGTGTTTGTGAAAGTGTGTGTTTGTGAAGGTGTGTGTTTGTGAAGGTGTGTGTTTGAGAAGGTGTGTGTTTGTGAAGGTGTGTGTTTGTCTTACAGGCATAGTGTTTGTGGAGATGTGTGTTTGAGAAGGTGTATGTTTGAGAAGGTGTGTGTTTGTGAAGGTGTGTGTTTGTGAAGGTGTATGTTTGAGGTGTGTGTTTGTGAAGGTGTATGTTTGAGAAGGTGTATGTTTGAGAAGGTGTGTGTTTGTGAAGGTGTGTGTTTGTCTTACAGGCATAGTGTTTGTGAAGATGTGTGTTTGAGAAGGTGTGTGTTTGTGAAGATGTGTGTTTGAGAAGGTGTGCGTTTGTGAAGGTGTGTGTTTGTCTTACAGGCATAGTGTTTGTGAAGATGTGTGTTTGTCTTACAGGCATAGTGTTTGTGAAGATGTGTGTTTGTCTTACAGGCATAGTGTTTGTGAAGATGTGTGTTTGAGAAGGTGTGTGTTTGAGAAGGTGTGTGTTTGTGAAGGTGTGTGTTTGTGAAGGTGTATGTTTGTGAAGGTGTGTGTTTGTGAAGGTGTGTGTTTGAGAAGGTGTGTGTTTGTGAAGGTGTGTGTTTGTCTTACAGGCATAGTGTTTGTGAAGATGTGTGTTTGAGAAGGTGTGTGTTTGTGAAGATGTGTGTTTGAGAAGGTGTGTGTTTGAGAAGGTGCGTGTTTGTGAAGGTGTGTGTTTGTGAAGGTGTATGTTTGTGAAGGTGTGTGTTTGTGAAGGTGTGTTTGTGAAGGTGTGTGTTTGAGAAGGTGTATGTTTGAGAAGGTGTGTGTTTGAGAAGGTGTGTGTTTGTGAAGGTGTGTGTTTGTGAAGGTGTGCGTTTGAGAAGGTGTGTGTTTAAGGAGGTGTGTGTTTGTGAAGGTGTATGTTTGTGTGTACTGACTGCCCCTCTTCTTCCTCCAGCTCGTCCAGAGAGCAGTTTCCTGGTCGTGGGCGTGGCTATGGGAGTTGTCCGTATGCTTTTTCAAACTCTCCTTCTCTAATGCTCACATTATCATCATCATCACATCTCATTCACATGTTCCAGCACTGGGTGGATGAAGGCAAGACTCCTTCTCATGAATCATCTTTTTTTTTCGGTCAAATAGTGTAAACTTGCTAATGCCACGATTCGGCACAAAGAGCAATTGAGTAAAACAATTTGCTTTCATCCAGTGCCTTTGGAATTGGAGGTTAAGGTTCCCACAGACGTGTAATTCTAATTATGTTGTATAAATAATTCCCTTGTTAAGAATAAGAGTATAATACACTGTACATCATTGCATATAATGATATTTAAGGATCAGTAATGTGGGTCTTGTTTTATGCAATAAATCTATATCAATATGCATCCTTTTCTATGACAATAAAGGCCAAATCCACAAATGCATATCACTTTCCCTTTTTCATTAACAAAATTCTCATATACACACATATCAATGGACATTAGGCACACAATTTAAACCTGACACTGACAGACTAAAGGCTAGGACTAATTGGCACATTACAGCAAAGTGCAGTACATTACCAACTACAATTAGATGAGTCCAAAAAAATGTACAGAAATGCTTTAGAAGATAAGGAACAATGCCACATAATGCAAAAACTGCATATGAAATGTGAATGCTTTAAGAGCAGGTTTGGTAGGTTTAGTTTTATTTAGGTTTGTTCAAAAACATTTTTTTTATTTTTATTTTTTTTATTTCCCATGGTTTGTCTTTGTTTTCTTTTTCGATAATAATCCAGGGAACATGCATAATTTGTTTTGTTTATTGATGATAGCAATTGCGATGACGATTGATAATGATATATAAAAATTACACCCAACCGCACTTTGGAATACGTGTATACTCACACTCTGTACTTCGGTAATACACCCCCACACCCTCATTCAGCACACTCACAGTGTATAGTACTCCAGTAATACAGCCTCATTCAGCACACTCACAGTGTATAGTACTCCAGTAATACACCCTCATTCAGCACACTCACAGTGTACAGTACTTCAGTAATATAGCCTCATTCAGCACACTCACAGTGTACAGTATTCCAGTAATCAGTAATGTGGGTCTTGTTTTATGCAATAAATCTATATCAATATGCATCCTTTTCTATGACAATAAAGGCCAAATCCACAAATGCATGTCACTTTCCCTTTTTCATTAACAAAATTCTCATATACACACATATCAATGGACATTAGGCACACAATTTAAACCTGACACTGACAGACTAAAGGCTAGGACTAATTGGCACATTACAGCAAAGTGCAGTACATTACCAACTACAATTAGACGAGTCCAAAAAAATGTGCAGAAATGCTTTAGAAGATAAGGAACAATGCCACATAATGCAAAAACTGCATATGAAATGTGAATGCTTTAAGAGCAGGTTTGGTAGGTTTAGTTTTATTTAGGTTTGTCCAAAAACATTTTTTTAATTTTAAATTTTTTTATTTCCCATGGTTTGTCTTTGTTTTCTTTTTCGATAATAATCCAGGGAACATGCATAATTTGTTTTGTTTATTGATGATAGCAATTGCGATGACGATTGATAATGATATATAAAAATTACACCCAACCGCACTTTGGAATACGTGTATACTCACACTCTGTACTTCGGTAATACACCCCCTCACCCTCATTCAGCACACTCACAGTGTATAGTACTCCAGTAATACAGCCTCATTCAGCACACTCACAGTGTATAGTACTCCAGTAATACACCCTCATTCAGCACACTCACAGTGTACAGTACCTCAGTAATACAGCCTCATTCAGCACACTCACAGTGTACAGTATTCCAGTAATACACCCTCATTCAGCACACTCACAGTGTACAGTACTCCAGTAATGCAGCCTCATTCAGCACGCATTCACAGTGTACAGTACTCCAGTAATACACCCTCATTCAGCACGCATTCACAGTGTACAGTACTCCAGTAATACACCCTCATTCAGCACACTCACAGTGTACAGTACTTCAGTAATACACCCTCATTCAGCACACTCACAGTGTACAGTACTCCAGTAATACACCCTCATTCAGCACACTCAGTGTATAGTACTCCAGTAATACACCCTCATTCAGCACACTCACAGTGTACAGCACTCCAGTAATACACCCTCATTCAGCACACTCACAGTGTACAGTATTCCAGTAATACAGCCTCATTCAGCACACTCACAGTGTACAGTATTCCAGTAATACAGCCTCATTCAGCACACTCACAGTGTATAGTACTCCAGTAATACAGCCTCATTCAGCACACTCACAGTGTATAGTACTCCAGTAATACACCCTCATTCAGCACACTCACAGTGTACAGTACTCCAGTAATGCAGCCTCAGTCAGCACGCATTCACAGTGTACAGTACTCCAGTAATACACCCTCATTCAGCACACTCACAGTGTATAGTACTCCAGTAATACAGCCTCATTCAGCACACTCACAGTGTACAGTACTCCAGTAATACACCCTCATTCAGCACGCATTCAGTGTACAGTACTCCAGTAATACACCCTCATTCAGCACACTCACAGTGTACAGTACTCCAGTAATACACCCTCATTCAGCACACTCACAGTGTACAGTACTTCAGTAATACAGCCTCATTCAGCACATTCAGTGTACAGTACTCCAGTAATACACCCTCATTCAGCACATTCACAGTGTACAGTACTTCAGTAATACTCCCTCATCCAGCACACACTCACAGTGTACAGTACTTCAGTAATACACCCACCACACCCTGAGGCAGCAAACATTCACCAAATGCTTAAATAAATAACTGGACACAAGATACTGATTGAAAGTTTTTAAATAAACAAAAAAATTACATTAAAAAAAAAAGATTTCACATATTACAGTTTGAACTGGTACAGTGTAACATTGTAATTACAATATATATGGCATACCTTTACACCTCCTTATTCTTTTCTGTTTTTATTTATGTTAATGTTTTAAAGATAAAGTGAATTTCTGTTGTTAAGTCGTTAAGTTTTGTTCAGTTTTGCTCGGATAATGAGCAGTGGCTGTTATCGTGCTCTAAAAAAAAAACAAGAAAAGTGTTATACCCATTGAGCTATGCTGCCGGTCACATCAAAATGATCAAGGTTTTTAGTGGTAGCCCAGTTTACATACAGTAATGACTAAAGTAACGTAGAAAGTGTAAAAGTCTGGTGGAGAGAGGAAACACATCTGGACAACTGGGAAACCTATTCCAGGCCTGAACTCTACACTGTATAGCAGACATACCTACCTTCATCTTACACATCTGGACAACTGGGAAACCTATTCCAGGCTTGAACTCTACTCTGTAGACATACTCATAGCTGGTCCTCAGTGCCTGCAGTACTGCTGCTTTTCACGACTCCCCTCTAATCCCATGTACTGTCTCGCCAGTCCAGTCACTGACATTGGTAGTATTATTGTACTACGGACCAATACTTCAGGCAGAAGAGGACACCAGCAGTACTACTACAGATTTGAATGTCCCTGCCCTACACTGCTGCCATGTGAAAGCATGATCATTCAAGAGCATCACCAGGATTCAGAGCCACTAAAGAGCCAGTGTCTGGCCTCCTCCCAGTAACGTACTCTAGTGCGGTTCCAAACTGAATGAACAAATCTTTTTCAATGACTCATTTTGAATGCCTGTGGGGCGTACTGAAGCTAAATTTCCGCCCCTGGACTGATTCCATTTGTCAAATGAGTTGGCCTCCCTCCTTTCCTCGTCCACCCTGGTCCACACCCTGCCCTGGCCGGTTCAGATCTCCCTTAAGCTCCGTATGCTACAAAGACGTAGGGGCCATTTTTCTCCTGCTGTAGGCCTGGATCTTTTGCGGTACTGACCTGAAATCTTAGTGAAGTTCTTGAAAGACACAGATTTTACTTTTACTTTACCAGACGCACTATAGGGTTCTTACAGAAATTCTTATAAGCTTGGAATAGGGTTCCAATAAACAGCGGCACACCCCCCTTGTGCTGGTACAAAAACAAACCACACGGACAACACTGATAGTGGCCCTCAGCTGGTCTGAATTTCCATATCACCTTCAGAAAGAGTGGACAGTGAAGTTTTGATATCATTGACAGGTTCAAAGCTCACAGTGATCTTTCCATGACACACAGAGGTCGCCTGCACGTATGTGTATGGTCTCTTGAAATTCAGATTTGCAATGTAGTGAGGAGCACACAGGCACAGTTCACTTCCTGTAAGAAAAGTTGGCATTTCTGGTCACCACCCTTTCTTTTTTAGGTTGCCTGATACCCAGACCCTCACAAAGTCCTTTGAACTAGTCTCAGAATTAATAAAAGGGCTGGTATTTACAAATTTAACTTATTTAATGAAAGGGCCGGTATTTACGAATTTAACTTATTGAATGAAAGGGCTGGTATTTACGAATTTAACTTATTTAATGAAAGGGCTGGTATTTACGAATTTAACTAATTACTGTATGTCTCTCCCTTGAATTAAAAGGCCAACACACAAAAAAATGTATTTTCAGTGAAGGTGTTGCCCTGCTGCAGAAGAAAAAAAATGTTAACCAATCAGTGTGCACAAACCATTTTTGGGGCAAATTCCCTGTTTCAATGAGCACTTCAATGAGAATAGAATAACAGCATTTCTAGACCCAGTAGGTACTAATGTAGGATGGGTCTAGCTAACAGGCAAGGATTTAGGCGCGCTAGATAAAGATAAAGCATTCGCCAACTCTGACAGATCCACAACTCTGAACAATGAATAAAACAAAAACAGATCAGAATCACCATGAAAATAGGTACTATTTTCAGAAAGACACCAAGAGTCCAATTGTGCTTCCTAGAAAACCTCACCCCTCCCTGTTCTGGGTGTAGCATTTCCTAAGCAAAATTATGCTCTAAGCTCCCTTCAATTAAACATTTCAGTTCAAATACATATTTTGATCTGGTGAAATATCTGGGTTGGTAAAAATGTCCCAAAAGGTTAGTCGTAGCGGATTAGTTTCAGCTGGGGGATAGTACATTTGCAGACAATGCTAGCCCTTCAGTTTGCTGCAATATGCTGTTGGCAGCTGAGTGCATGCCTGCTTCCTGAATAAGCTTGCCTTCTCAGTATCAGATCGCTGCGATATCAGCAGAATAAAAGAGCGCAGCGGATTAAATTCAAGAGTTCGACACTGGGGGATATCCAATTAAAAAGGGACGTCCATAACTCCTCTCCACTCATCCACACCGCAGATACACAGCTGGGGGAGAGGACACGACATTTATCAAGCAGCAAAAAAATGATCAACAATCAAGCAAAACTTCACATGGCTTGCTATCTTTAACTCCCCATTCCCCCACACTCCACTTACACCACAGTCAATACCAGGATATAGAGTTAGTTCAGTGATATCATATCAGCAATGGCATGAATATGAATCTAGCTGTATGTATCTATGATTGCATTATGGTTCTCGGTTGGCGGAGGTGAACTTGACTGGAATGCGTTAATGATTTTGCATATACGCCCACTGGTCCTGGAATGTTGTTCGCCAGGTCTGGCCCCGCTGCTCAGTGCAACACACGTGTCAGTCGTCTATAAATTCATTTTCATTTCTGTAGAAGACAGTGTGTGCTCTTTACAGACGCTAATCTATTTAATTCCCAGCCTTTTTCATCCAATCATCATTTCCCCCAGATAACGTTTTTGCAAAGGATAATATTTTTTTGGACTCTTCCTCAAATGTTCATGACAAAGACTTTTTGCAGTTTGATACAGGATTTTGGGGTGATGAAACGATTCAAAGATATATTTGGGTCTCTGCCCCTGTGCAAACACAGGATCCTCCTCTCAGTCATAACCTGATAATCTCACATCACCCTTTCACCATAAAACAGCCAATAAATACCTACGTTGCATCAAAAATGTGTGGCCTTCATATTTATTTATTTTACAGCAGAGCACCATGGAATTGATAGTGTATTTCTCTTAAATATGACATCACAAAAATATATGCCCAAAGTGTCTTCCGCATCCATTCAGTGAAGTGTACACTCTAAAAATTGCACTTTAAAATTGTGCTTTCAGGTGAGAGTTGGGATAATGGGAAGCACACCTTGATAAATTAATACACTATCAAAACCCCTTTACGTTTTTTGGCCTGATTATACATTTTCTTTTTCTCCCAAAAGAAAATCCTGCAGCCCAAAGTAGATCACTTTCTCTCTTTCGCCAATGAATTGGTGTTCTTCGTTCTTCTCTCCATCATGCAACATGTAGTGATACACAATACTGTACAAGGACGCCAAGCCGGGCAGAACAGGCTACTCAAGGTAGATGTCTTCTGTGGGGCATGTGAACTCCACAAACTCCTTGTAGAAAAGCTTGAAAGCTCTCCTGTTCACAGAGATAAGGTGCAGTCAGCAGCAAGTGAAAACAGTGCTCCTCACGTACAGTAATCACAGCCACCTATAGAGGGCAGTATAATCAAGCAGCCATAAAGATCAGAGTCACTTAGTGATCAGGGCCATGTCCGAATCAGTACACTCGCCTACTAATCAGTATAGTTGTTGAGTATACACTGGAAGTTGTTAAGTAGGCATGTTAAAAAGCAGGCCAAATTATTTTAATTAGTGTATTACCACTTTCAGTCTTAACAGTCACATACAGGAGTGAAACTAATGTGAACCATCACCACAGCCCAATTAAGCAGCACCCTTCTAAATAATGTACTCTATTTAAAGGAAAAAAACAATATTTTGGGAAATATACTATTTTTCCGACTTACCCAGACTTAGATGAGATGTTCGATTTCATTTTCATTTTTGTGCATTCACTGGCTCATTTTCCACGTTAGCAAAAGTGTTAGCTTAGCATAAAGACTTGAAGCCTGTTGAAGCCTACATTATTCTTTCCTGCAAGGAACAAATTTAAAGGAGAGACAGTTCTCTGAGAAGTTCTACCTTTTAAAATTACCTTTTAAAAAGGTGTGTGGATCAGTGCTCTCAACCAGTGGAAGACGGAAGAGTGTGTGTTCAGCAGTTATAGTTCCAACCGTCTAACCGAAAACAATGTCTCTCATTTAAAATTTTGAATACAAATGATACCTTGTATAAATAAGACAGCTTTGGAGTTGCTGTAAGGTGTAGTTCTTCATTTTGAAGGAGGTAGGCTACTAACAGGCTTCAAGTCATTATGCTAAGCTAACACGTTTTGTTAACATGGAAATTGAGCCAGGGAATGCACAAAAATGAAAATGAAATCAAACATCTCAGAGTAAAGGTATATTTCCCAAAATGTTGGTATTTTCCTTTAAGATACAATTCCTATGTATAGGACTTTGTAAATATATTGTAGTTGTCTTTGTATGGTAGTTACAGACTTGGCCTAGCTAACTTGTGTACTGGACATATGTTCATGGTCTTACAACCAATCCTATATAAATTGTTCCTTATCTGGCGTGTCGGTTGTTTGTTGTATGGCTTTGACATGCACGGTTTTGTACGTCGCTTTGGATAAAAGCGTGTGCTAAATAAAATGTAATGTCCTCCTTTTGTCATGCCTTACCCCACAGACTCCGCCAGTGGCTTGGTGGAGTCCTCAGCAACGAAGACATGGCAAGCAAACCTCTGGTCAGCAGGGTGCTTCGTGATGAACCCAAAGTACCTGAAACAAACAACAGACTTTAACGCTCATTCTGTGTTCTTGTCTTAAATAGTAGCAGAAGTGGCCCCTGCAATGTGTACAATGTACAGTAATTATCACCAAGACAAACTGAATCTACAGAATTTGGAGAGTGTCGAGGCCAACACTAGAAGCTAACATTATAAACACGATGAATAAAGTTTAAAAACATTTTCACTGATATCAATGGGCATCTTGAGATTTAATTATAAATGATGCAAGTTTTTAAATTATTTGAGTTTTACATCGATTTTGGCCCTTACTCACTTGTTATTCTTTGGATGATAACCACAGAAGGAGATATTCTTAAGCTGGAAGAAATGACTGCATTTATTTCCCTGCGAAGACACACGAGAATGTCAGTTACTGAAAATGGCAATAACTATCCCAATTTTCACAGACATTACAGGATAGCAAGACGATTGTGCGACAAACCTTGCGACTCGTGTCAATGGAATGGAAGGGAATGGAAGGGCAGTTGTGGGTTTATTCAAGTTAATCAAACTCCTGTGCAGACATCTTGGTGATAACGCACAGCACAGCGTAAGCTCAGAGCGCTTAGAGCCAATTTAAGCAGTGGCTGAAATTTGGAGTGCCCCCGTTGAGGGGGGTATACAACCCCACGCTTCATTCCCAGCTGCTGGGTCAAGAGGCGCCCAAAAACAAATCATCTTTCAGCCGAGCGCTAGGCGTCCTGCACGCTGCTGAAACAGAGCGGTTATTATTATGGCGGGCACGATGCGAAGACCTGGTTCAGGAGGAGCTGCAGGGAGCGCTGGCTTCCTGAGTCACTCCGGTTTCCTGAGTCACTCCCCACTGCTTTCATCATGTGACAATCCCGCTGACTCACCACCCAAACCTGGCCAGTGGTAGTGCTGCTGGTTTTCATTCATCGCCCTCCAATCAGGGACGGGTTTAGACCCGGGTCACGAGGTGAGTGGAGTCTCTGGCCAATGACTGACATCAATCATTCAATTGTCAGATAGAAGAGGAAAGCAGCAGCACTAGATTCCCAAGGGTCAGATTAGATTATCCCTGCTTTAGGACCAGACCTTAGTGTCACAGATTAGATTATCCCTGCTTTAGGACACACCTTAGTGTCACAGATTAGATTATCCCTGCTTTAGGACACACCTTAGTGTCACAGATTAGATTATCCCTGCTTTAGGACACACTTTAGTGTCACAGATTAGATTATCCCTGCTTTAGGACACACTTTAGTGTCACAGATTAGATTATCCCTGCTTTAGGACACACCTTAGTGTCACATATTAGATTATCCCTGCTTTAGGACACACTTTAGTGTCACAAATTAGATTATCCCTGCTTTAGGACACACCTTAGTGTCACAGATTAGATTATCCCTGCTTTAGGACACACTTTAGTGTCACAGATTAGATTATCCCTGCTTTAGGACACACCTTAGTGTCACAGATTAGATTATCCCTGCTTTAGGACACACCTTAGTGTCACAGATTAGATTATCCCTGCTTTAGGACACACTTTAGTGTCCCAGATTAGATTATCCCTGCTTTAGGACACACCTTAGTGTCACAGATTAGATTATCCCTGCTTTAGGACACACTTTAGTGTCACAGATTAGATTATCCCTGCTTTAGGACCACACCTTAGTGTCAAAAGTGTCAATTTTAAGATTTCCTTTTTCCCGTTTTGCTAGTTTTTGTTGTCCGGCGTATGACAGCAGGTCCTGAAACGTGAGCTTTCACAGTCAGCTTAACAAGGCCGGGGAACAATCTCGCCCAGCCTTGTGTCTGAGGCAAACGCTCTTCCCGCAATCGCGCCTCTGCCACGCATACCCCAGCGACAGGACAGGGAGGCTCGGCTGAATAAAGAGTCCGATTGATGGACAGGATGGCTCTCAGCCAATCAGAGTGACAGACACCCTCCCCCTTCCATTCACAAAGGCCACACTGTGGCAGAGGACACACTGACATCACAAGAGAACATTGAGGTTAAGAAATGTTAGTTATACAACTACATCAACACCTCCAGTAGCTCCAGACATCCTCACGGGGGTGACGTAAGTCTTTTCAGAGCACGCAGCTTTATGTAATGTGCCTCATGGGAGCCAGGCATCACTGGTCAAAATACTCTTTCATCCATTTTGCATGCGGTTGAAAATTTCAGCCGCATGCTAAGTTAGGCATACCTTGTTCATAGTATACTGAAACAAAATTATCTGAGTACAAACCACATGACCCAGAGTTGTCATTCTAGGCCAGTGAAGGACCACAGTATCCGTCCTATTGTTTGGTATTGGAAACAGTAAGCGAGGATGAACAGACACTACTGGCTAAAGCTGTGTCCTTCAAGGACTGGAGTTGCCCATCCTTGCATTAGAGTCAGAGACTGATATGAGAGTTATACTTTCAATACGGACACTTTGAATGCACCTGGCATGCTGGATATCAGTCTCAGATTCTGTTTAGGAACTGAGAAAGGACGTACTCTGTCAAAAGAGCTGTACTCGTCTTGAACTGCTATCTTCACGCCTTTAATGTTGATTTCTAGTATGCAGGAGGCTGGAGGGTTGAACTGCACAGTCATTCTTCTGCTCGTGGCGATCTGAAATGTAGCAATACCACACAAAATGGCCCCAGTCAGGCAAGCTTCAAACAGATTTACAGAATCTTGGTCTGGGTCACATTAACAGTATTCCCAGAATGATAGCTTCAAATGTCGGAAAATACGCAGTAAAATGTTCAGTGTTATTCCGAACGCTAACAAAGATTATATGAATGCCCAAAACAGTAGAAAATACACTGCTAGTGGCAAAAATGTACACTGTCAGTGTTAAATGCACTTCACCAGAGTTGATTAAACAGTCATTCTCTGAGGACTTGCATAAACATCAAGGGAACACTCTGAATCAGTTACTCCCTCAGGGAAAAACATCATTAAAACATTGCTGTAGCAGTTACATAGTATTGTAATGTCAAAATACTGCTCGGAGAATGTCACACTCGGTAGGGTTACAGACTGTACCACTCATTAACTCTGAGGAATTCAGAAGATGTGTACAGGTAGAGCAAGAGAGAAACTGACAATCCTTTTTCTTTGTCCCTACCCACTTTGACTCTCCATATTGTTACTGCAATTAAAAATGTAAAAGTTAAATAAAATAAAAATAAATAACTTCCCTTTCCCTCTTTCTTATTACTCTAAGTCTCTCTTTGTTCGGTTTGTGGTTCTGTCATGTGGGCCAGCATGTAGGACCTTGCAGTACCTTTTGCATAGCTGCGCAGAGAACATCATTCCCTTTGTGATATGGCACGTGAACAGAGCCCAGGAATTTCACCCGGAATTTTTCTACCCACTTGGTGCTTTTTTCTGAAAGAGGGAGAGACAGGATATGGTCCAGATTCGCAAGGAATGATGCCGATGTCACAGAATTAAACTGTTACGTGAGTGGCTGTCATCATTCATAGTGATATTGTGCGTATACTGTTCATACCTAAACATATATATGTATCCAATAAATTCACTTCACAAGTCCAGTCCTCGTACCCAATTTGCCCTAGAGCTATACAAGTTACACAGGTAGTCATGAGAAACCAATTTGCCAAAAGTGAACCTGGGGAGATGTATTTTTATTTTTTAAACACTTAAAATTATACTCATTAGAATTTTTTGGGGGGGATTTACATGGCATTTGGTGAACAGTGCCATCATCCCCCATAAAATTTGTATACAGAATATCATAATATGGTTGAATGATGAGCCAATGAACTGGACACGACATTTCTCAAATGTGCTTATAATTCCCAAGCCATTTGACATAAAATCATGAAATTATCCCAATCATAACACATGGTGGCACTATAGAGCTCCAACACTGCTCCCTTCAAACTTTCAAACTGTCGATAAAAGCGTCAGCTACATAACTGTAATGAAATGATGATGATAGGAGTAATAAGAACAATGATGTGCCTAATGGGTTGTTGCCATAGCCACCGTAATCACCGTAAACCATGGCTGGTTCTTATCAAACATGGCAATTTGGTGTCATTTGGCCATTTGATGGCAATAACAGGAAGTTACCATGACTCAGAGGGCATGACTCAAGTGCAATTGGGGCACCATTGTATGCAGCGACCCAACAGCCCCTGACTCCTTCCCCCACCCTCGGAGCGAATTGAATTGAATTGAATTGAATTGAATTGAATTGAATTGAATTGAACTGAACTGAACTGAACTGAACTGAACTGAACTGAACTGAACTGAACTGGTCGGTGTACAGCACTTTGGAAAAAGGCGCTATGTAAATGCCATAACCATTTACTGCAGACTGTAATATTTCTATAACAGAGGGGAAATATGAAAACTAAGTGGGAGATGGGAAGGGGGGTAAAGGGGGCTTTACAAGGCGGAGGGTGGAGTACCTTTGTATTGGTCAGGCTCCTTGACGACCTCCAGGGCGTAGTAGGCTGGGAAGATGCCGTGGGCGCCAGTGCGCATGTTGCAGCCTTCGCACCAGAAGTCCTCCGCCTGCGCCTGCACCAGCAGCGGGTCGTCGGTCTCCAGCGCCAGCTCGCCGGCGTGCCGCGGCACGAACCTGTCGCCGGGGGAAACGCATCGTCAGCGCAGGCCGCATCACGGCCTGATACCGGCGGTGCGTTATCACGCTGAAAAACAACCGACCAGACTTCCTGTTCCTGATATGATGGGCCAAATCATGTCATTTAGATTTTAAAAAAAATCAAAACGCTGTTTGTTTATGGAGACTTCAAACTAGAATAACCCAGTGATGGTGGCAGCCTATAGTCGAGTGATTAAGCTAACTAAATGTAAATGTAATGATGAAATTTGGAATTTGGCCATTGCCACCATAATCAACTGTAACATTCCTGTTAATCCCCATGGCTGGTTCTTATCAAACTTGGCACATTTCTAGAAGGTGCCTCCCAGCAACACCTCCCAAATTTGGTGTCATTCGGCCACTTGGTGGCAAAAACAGGAAGTTGAATATTACAACCAGACTTCCTGTTAATGATATGATGGGCATAATCATGTCATCAAGAGAAACATTTGGTGCAAAATTCTGAGAGCTGTGATATTCACCGCTGTATTAGTCACAAAGCACCACCACCACCATCACCATCATCATCACCATCATCATCATCATCATCGCCACCATCATCATCATCGCCATCATCACCATCATCACTGAGAGCTGTGATGCAGGGCTTCAGTCCTGGAGGGCCAGTGTGGGCCCTGCCTTCCCTAATTTCTGAAAGAGCTGTATACGCCACTGACGGTCAGCAGAGGTGTGACCTTACAAATACTGTACAGTAGAGGCAATAAGAAAAGCAAGCCACCCACTTTTAAGACAAACAGCATCATAAACTATGATTCTCAAATGAAGTCCAGGGTGGTTTAAATGTAGTGCCACACTGTGTAGCCAAATGTAAACACACCACAATCATGCATGGAGTCTAGACAGACCTCCACAGCGACAACAGATTGGTCGAAACTTAAGGCACAGTAAGGGTTCGTTTCACTTTCCTGAACTTGGCATCATCTCAGACACTGCGGAAGCTGATAGATCTCCAGAAGGCACTTACCAGATTAACATCTTAATGGAACTCTCAAGTTATTCTCTTTCATCACTCTACAAAGAGATATGATCAGTAGAGTCTCTGTGACAATCAGACAATTCCTAGAATGTTCCATTTCAGGACCCACTGGCTCTAATGACCATAGAGTTGCTCACCTTTTCTATCCCTACAGTATTCAATGTAAGCCTCTCAAAGCCAATACTTTCATTTTGTGGATATTCATGAGGGGGACATGACTGCAAGTTACAGTCTCTGGGAATGCCACTGCATGAATATTCACTGTAATAGAGCACTGGAAACTCATTTTGCCAAACCACACGTGCTGAAGTCAGGAAGCAGAGCACATGAAAAGAACACAGAAGGTGACAATCTTGCTTGACTACATGATCTTTAAATATTTGGGCAGTGGGACAATTTATTTTGTTTTGGTTCTTGCCACCAGCACATTGGATTAAAAAAGAAACAATGAATATTATGATGCAATGAATACAATACAATACAATCAATATAACATTCATACTGTCACTGTATTTAATTTGAGGGTATTTACATCCATACCAGGTGTATGAAGTGCATCCCTTTTCGTACATTCAGTGGCTTCAAGAAGTATTCAGTCCCCTTCACTTTATGCACTCTTTAATTTTAAACTGATAAAGCCCAGTCATGTAAAGCAGTGGTCACCAACCCAGGTCCTGGAGAGTTACTGGTTCTGCTTATTTTCGTTGTTACTCTGCACTTAAATGAATAAATTACAGAAGTTGATTGCACAGTTAACTCACCTCACTTGGTTACCTGAGGCTTAACAGGATGAAAACTAAAACCAGCAGGCCCAGGACTCTCCAGGACCAGGGTTGGAGACCACTAATATAAAGCGTCACCCGAACTGGGAACCAGTGTAACAAACAACCCTGCCATCGTACCTGAAGACAGCTCGATGACTCTGTTCCACCTCCTCTCCGTTTATAACGCAGGAGAAGAGGCCGAAGGACTCGGCGCCTGGGGGAGGAAAATCGAGAGGGCTGGCCTGATGATGTCACGCAGTCCACACAAACCAGAGCACATTCTGCACTAAGCCTTTAAAGTCAACTCATCATGTTCTGAACACCAAGTTAGCTCACCATGTTAACTCAACATGTTCTGAACACCAAGTTAGCTCACCCTGTTAACTCACCATGTTCTGGACACCAAGTTAGCTCATCATGTTCCGAACAGTGCAACTTTCATGACGAATAACTAAAAAATTACTTGCAGATCAGCTTTGGTTTTTGTGTGTGTGTGTGTGTGTGTGTAAAGTATAATTCCTTCCGTTTTCATGAAAACTTATGTGATCCATTTCAGTACACAGTTACATGGTAATAGTTGTCCACTGTGACATTGTAGTGGGGATGCTGTTGCTAATGAGAGACTACAAACCTGGCAGGCTTATATGGCGATGTTTGGACCATCGTGAATTAACACGGTCTTCCGAACACAGGGAAATTGTACAGTTATTTGTCGTTTTCTCTGTAAATATCGGTCCAATTCACATCAATCAAAGTGTTTTAGTGTCTGGGATAGTCAATAAGAACCATAATCAAAACCACATTCCTCAGGAGTAAAACTACCATCGAACGGACGTTAAATTCTGGTGGAAGCAGTCGTGTCCCTGTGTTCTGTTCAGAACACGGTGAGTATTTTGTATCTTATTTCATTCCACTAATCCCACCATTTCATCTCACAATTGTGAAGTATCTGTGCGACAAGGTGCGGTAAAATTGTAACAACTAAAAACAACTGCATGAATCATTAATATCAGCATTATTCTCCAGGGCAAAAAACACTTGATATTCAGCTGATATTCTGCATGAATGTGTAAACGAGCAAACAATTAGGAACCTATATATATAAGTTTTTTGGCATAAATAGAAACAAAATATAATCAATGTCCATGTTGTTCAGTTGTTTTAAAACCAAACGTAAGCAAATATGATTCACTATAATGTGCTACAGTAGCCTAGCATAGACTAACATGTATAGTTAATATACCTATAGGACAAATAAGAATGTTTGTAAACAGAGGTCGCTAAGATACTTCCAGGTGGCCACTCCTGCCGTGGAACAAAGTAACATTACTTCAAAATCGACTGAACCAGCGCTGTTAGTTAGTTAACTATGCCGAAATCGTGTTGTGTTTGGGTCTGTAATGCCAAATGTAATCAGTGAATTGGGTTTTTCTGATTCTTAAAAGGGAGCATATCCCAGATCCTACAGTCAATTTAGAGGGCGGTCACAGGTTTGACAGGAGCAAAAAACAAGAACAGAACTTCTGATAGTATTGTCCTTCACAAACATGGTTGGCTGCTGGGATGATAACATTACAAACATGAAACGATTAAATGTTAAATCTGACCTTGCATGTTGTAAAACTAGTTAGCGAACTAGTTTTGTTGGTAACGTTACAGTAATAGGGTTACCAATAACGATAGCTAGCTAGTTTGCACTGGTATTCAGGTTAATGATGTTGGCTAGCTAACGTTATCTACAATGTTAAGGGGCTAGCTAAACCACATCATATAAACTATATAAATAAAACAATTTCCTTCAGTTTTCACAAATTATTTTAATATTCACGTGGTTAAATGACACTGCCAGCTATTCATATTCCTCAACATCAGTAGGCAGCAGATCCAGAGCCGTTATCCACCCGGAAGTAAGTTATTTGCTGTTATGACGTCACGCTGATTTGTCCTATAAGGTACAAATGCAACATGTTTTGTTGCGTATTCATTTCTGCGAGTAAGCAATACAAGTCAAACCTATGTGCACTTGAAACCAGGATATAAATTACCGAAATGGCATGAGTTTTGGTTTAATGAGCACAAACACCAAACTTTTTTTTTTTTTTTTGATTAACTCACAATATTTAATGCACAGATCTCAGACTTGCAAGCTAGCTGGAGGACACCACAGTGCGTGTATGAACACATTTTTGCATCCGTACTTATATTGTTGAATGAGAAATGTGTTTGCTAAAATTGTGAAGTGTTACAATTGTGCCTGTTCTCCCCTACGTGGAAATAGAAATCATCATCTTCATTAATAGAATGAAATACGCTTAAAGTTTGCTTAGGATATCATTTGTGAAGACACATTTGTGAAGAATTACACTCCAGTGAGGCGTTTTCTCACTGCTCTTTCTAAACTGCCAAAATATAGCAAAATGTAGTATGTGAGGTTTATTGTTGGTCACTTTGATTAGCAGAACGAGAAGGGACAAATGTAAATTGGCAAAGGATGAATTCCGCACAGATATTAGGAAGTATTATTTCACACAGAGTGCTCACTGCGTGGAACAGCTCGTTGTGGAGGCAGAAACACTGAGGGATTTCAAGACCAGCCTCTGTGTTAGGCCGCATTTACCCAATTCCGTTTTTTCGATCACGTGGCACAGATCGGATATGTATTACGAATGTATAAACAGGACAAAAGCACGTGGAATTGGATCTGTTTCAGGCCTCAATCATATGTGGAAATAAATCTGATATTGATTGGATATCTGCCAGTTCGATTGTCATCTGAACGGACAGATCGGATCGAATCACACGTCATTTAAAATGCGACGATCTGATACTTTTTCCACATTTTAATGGCGTATAACATGCACAACTGGCACATACGCCCAGGCTGCAATAAGGGCCCTCCTCTTTCTTCTCCACCTTAAAATGTGACCATTAAAGATGCTTCGGAAAGCAATAGCTTGAATTTGTCTTTTTTGCGTCCATTGCAAATAGCGACACATGCGGGTTGTTTCAACTTTTAGGCAAGTGTAAACACAGGTATCGGATATGGGTCACTTTTAAAAGGAAACAGGTGGTAAAAAAAAAACTGAGGCCTGTAGTGTAGATGTGGCCTTAGATACCATTTAGCTTTAAGGCAAACTAAGCAGTAGGTACACTTAGCGGTAGGCCGGTTCTCACCGTTATGTTACGTTGTGTATTTAAGAGTCGTAAGTCTCTGTTGTGTAACAAAAAAATAAAACAATCCGAGGTGAAGAAATGTTATGTTATGTACTCGCTAGCTGCTCTTCATGCATTTATTGTAAATAAATAAACAATAACACACAATGGACATTTTTGGCTTTAAATGAGTTCAATAATCAGATTTGTGTTATTTTTTTCAACGTCATCGATTGATACGAAACCAAGAATAAAAACATAGACGCTAAATGTTTATATCACTCGCAAATACGTACTAATTGCTTTTGTTTACGTTTATGGTCTGTGATATACAGCGTCCCTGACTGAGTGAGTACCTGAGTTTACTAAATTAGCATACACGTGCCGTGGGAAAAATTATGAATAACATAGGCTATAATTATTTTGTCATTATTGTCATATTTTTTTTATGTCCTGCGTTCCAAAGGCGCAAAATTCCATAAGCTAGTGCGACCACTGCTCTCATGGGTCATACACACTGTAATACTTTAATGATATGGAGCCCCACCCTAAACAATGTTGTCATCTGGGTCTCTACTTTCCCATATTTGAACATACTGCACAAATCAGCCATTGCAAATTAAGTTGACTATAGATAACCGGATGTATCTGGACATAATGACTTCACTGGATTGGATTCACATGTTTTCCCTGCTGAGAGACAATGTAATGTCACGTGGTCATAAACCAAAATACATTATTTCAACTTGCAAACATGAAAACAGCATTCAATTTACTATGTAGCGTATAATAATTTAGCTCACAGCAAAGAAAATGGTCAGAATCCCACCCTAAACAATTATGTCAGATCCAGTTATGGATAGAGTGGCTCCCCTTCATCCGAATTGCATAGAACGCATTCTGAAATTGTATTGGAGGCTGCAGTTCAGATTAAACGAGATCCCAAAGCTTCAGGTATGTATTTAATATTGTGATTTTAGACACCTATAGTACCAGTCAAAGGTTTTGGACATTTTACTGGCTTTTCTGATGAATGTTTTTTTTTCCTCTGTTAGTAAAAAAAAATGATGTGGTCAAAGTGCAGATTCTCAGCTTTTATTAAACCATATTTATGTTTCACCATGTAGTAATTACTGCACTTTTTATACAAAGCCCCCATTTCAATGTTTGAGACAAATGAACAATATAGTAAAATAAACAAGCCATATTTTGTATTTGGTTGCATAATCTTTGCATGCCATGACTTCCTGATGTCTGTGACCCATCAACATCGTCAGGTTGTCCTACATGCGATACTAAAACTCTTTGCATTTGAATGGATCTCTATTCGACCTCAGGGGTGGGACTAGATTCAGCTGTAAATTACGCTGATACAGCATGGAACACATTTGTTGGCTAAATAGCTTTAAATCATCCAGGATCCAAGGTACGAATCAAACGGCCATGCCATGACTAGATATACAGTAGATACTTCAACGGTTGTTTTTCCTGAATAATTTGTCCATTGGGTTCAACAGGAAAATTAAGAAATGTCTGGAGAAATGTCTCTTGTAGTATCTACAGCATATCTGGCAGCAGCAGGATCGTTTGAGGCTCATCTGATATTTGGGACCCTTGATGACATAAAGCCATTTAGCCAACAAATGTGTTCTATACTGTTTTGGCGTAATTTACAGCTGAATCTAGTCCCACCCCCCAATTCCCATAGAGATCCATTCAAATGCAAATATATTTTTGTATCACTTGTGTGACAACCTGAAAGTAAGATATCCAGATAAGTGTGAATCTGCACTTTGACCACATATGAATTGTATGATTAAAAAAAGAGAAAATAAAACATGAATTAGAAAAAGGCACAGTGTGTCCAAACTTTTGACTGGTACATTGACTGAAATGATATGAGGCAGAAGAGTTTTATCCCAATAGCATCATAGCTTCCAATGGCCTTGCAGGTTAGATTTCAAGACCTGGTTTAGACGTTTAGACACGTGAAGTACAGGTCATTCTGAGGGTAAGACAACATAACAAAGAATGATTTTTGGAGAAGATCTAAGAGGCACAATTGTTCCATTACAGTTCTAACCAATCAACCAAACTCACAAATATTAACAGCCCTTTCATAAGCAAGACACAACAGATGCCAATTTCTAGTATTATTCTGTATTATTAGTATTATTCTGCTAACCTGCCACTTCTGCCCTCCTTGTGCCAAGAACGGACCTTCCCGGATAATCATCTATATTTGTCATCTGCCTAATTATTATTTGCATAATTTATTATTTGTAAAGTTAATGATTTAACTGATGAATTTAATTTAATGTATTTATATATTACATATAAACACTACTGTTAAACTCACTGTTTGCCCATTGCCGGCCAGAAAGAGATAGTCTCCCCCTCTGAACTTGGTTCTGCTCAAGGTTTCTTCCTGTTAGTCAGGGAGTTTTTCCTTGCCACTTGGCTTGCTCTGAGAGTGTCTCAGGCCTGGGTTGTGAATTGAATTGAATATTATCAGGGCATTTCTCTGGAATATTTTCTCCGATTAGCTAACGGTATTGTGCTAATTGAATACACATAACAGGCTTAACATCGAGCTTCCCAGAAAACGCTAAATCCCGAATAAAGACGTTATAACTATCAGGCCAGGATTAATTTCCTAAATGTGTTAACAACGTCTCCAATTCATTGCCAATTAATGAAAAGTGGTTCCACAACGCCGATTTAGCCACCGGTGACCTCTGGCAAACACCCCCCCCTCCTCCCTCCCTTTCTTTCCCTCAGTCCCTCTCTCGCTCACACACTCGTTCCCACACAACCCATCCTGGGCCGATCCATCGTTCGCCCAGAGCCAATAGAAGCACCCAAGTCCCAGCGTTACAATCAGCAGTGAAATCACTGGGGGTTCCCCAAGGTGACTCTCTGTCTCAAAGACAGATTTACTCACAGAGCTCATTCCAATCCCTCACTATTCTCCTATTTTTTCTTCTTCTTTCTCCTTTTCTTGCCCCTAGCTCCACCCATTGGGAGAGGCTAGGAAAAGATTTTTTTAAAATAGAGGTAAAGAAGGGGGAAGTCGAGCAAACATGAATTAGGCAAATGGAATGTCCTTGCTTCTTCAAACATCAGTTTGAAGCCTGATGCGTGGCAGATGGGGAGAGGTGGACCCACAGGTCGATCATTTAGACGTCAAATTTTTACAAAAAAATACTTCCGCAAAGGATGCACTTGTGTTTCCTCAAAAGAAAGGACAGTTTGGAAGTTCTTAATCTCTACTTCTGGCTCCCAGAAGGAACATTTAACAGGCTGGTATGTCCTTAAAGATGGCGGACCTTGATCAATGTCTTTGTTAGGACCAAGGCGCACTGATTCCATAGCGCACTGAAAAAATTATTACAATTTTCGGGAACCTCAAAATATTCATACTAAACAAAATTATGTATTTTCATATGAAAGGTGCTTTCAGTCATCAGTGAGATGGAAGTACCAGTTCTTCAGAACAATGCCTTGCAATACCAGTACACCAGCACGACCACATATTACTGATACAACCTTTTAAGAGATAAACTTAAACTTAAAATATGCCCATGGGCCACCAGCTCTAACTATATATAATTAGCTCTCTATTTTCCGTAATAGGCGTCTTAATTAGTTGAATCAGCAGGCGCTAGGCTGGAAAAGTCTTAATACTCTTTTCCCTCAACTCTTGTCCCTCAATGGCATATGATTTGGCAACACTGATACTATATATAACAGCACAAAATCAGTCGGCCAGCAATCGCCTGAATTATTGCTCTCTAAAGAACACGATTCCTTCATCCACTGTTCTATGGGCGCTGAGAGCAGTGATGGATGGTTTGTGTCACCAGCGGCTGGAGACAGCTACTGTCTATCGTTTCTTCCTGACTGATCTCAGAGGCAGCGATGATTGATACCAGGTCTTCTTGGCAGGGACAGACGCTCCATTAGTTGGATCACAGGGCAGGAAGTGGGTGGGCTTGTTATGGGCAGCAGTATTTTACAGCTGCCCCACCAGGCACCAGAAAGTTCCATCTGTTCTCCACCTCTAAGGAGACATGACCAAGCAGCCAATCAAACGGCAATCTCAGAGTGTACATTTTGTGAAAATTCTATTCATAGCACCATAGAATGTCACAGTACTACAGATTATGAACAGCCATTATTAGAGAGCACTAAGAATTCCACGAAAAGCCTGCATGCTAACACTGGTTGTGGCTGTTACCATATCATCAGGAAACAGTTCATCACCCAACACTCAAAAATTACATTTAACAAATGTAAAAAAAACGAATCGGAAATGTCTTGCTTTGTATAAGTTTACTGCCCCACAGTTTACTTCTAAAAAATAACCACAGAGAAAACATCTGTCTGCCAGTGTCCTAATTTAAACACACTTTCTAAGAAAACCACCTTCAACCACCACCTGCCAATTTGGAATTTGCTGAAAAAAAAACAAACAGCTCAAGTTAGGTTTTGAAACTGCTGGTTCAGACCAGCTCATACCCAGCTTTATGGCCAGCTTGGACATGCTGGTTGACTAGCAGGGACTCTCGTCGCTACAAACTGAACCATCACTTCAGGAAAGCACAGATAGACATTAAATGTCTCTTCTGCTGCTGCTTGTTTTCACTATGCTGTCCAGCTGTTTTGAGGAGGACATGATCGTGTAGCTCGGGGTGGTCGGAATTGTTGCCTAAGAGAGTAGCCATGGAGCAGTGAGACTGGGATATCTCAGCGATAAAAAAATATATATACCGCCTAGTGTGAGTGCGATGCTTTACACAGTCTCTCTCTCTCTCTCTCTCTCTCTCTCTCTCTCTCTCAGACACACACACACACACACACACAAACACAAACACATCTCATAACCACCAGACAGTATTCACGTGAAGAGAGTGAAGAGTGACAACCAGAGCAGGACGCAGGGCAGACACAGTCCCTCTCTCTCTCTACTAAGACTTGGACTGAAAAGGGGATTAGTGTCCAATCCAATTAGTCCTAGTCCAAGACCTAAATCCTTCATTTCTGAACTTGTGATGCTCTGACTGCCTGCAAAGCTATAGCCAGTCAGCCTTTTTTTCAGACCTGCAATAAATATACAGTACTGTGCAGAAGTCTTCGACTTGATTATATATATGATTGTTTATTTTTTTGTGTGTGATAGTATAAAAGAACACATTTGAGAATTCCAAAAGACTAAAATGTAATGTAAATTGTATAGTATGTTTATTTAGGACCTTTCATTGAATTATTTTTGAAAGAATCTTATCTGTACAGAATGTTATACAGGTGCCTAAGACTTTTGCACAGTACTGTATATGAAATTAAAACATTTTGATCCACCCAAAAATATTTCACAACATACAATTTTATATTGTATATTGCATTGATATATGACAACGTTTGTTTAATATTATTTTAAGCACTGACATTTCCAAACCACTTAAATAAAGAACATTTGTGGATTCAACACAGTATATTAGGCCAAATAAACAATAAAATAAATAAATGCTGTTTCTGAAGTAAAGCTTGGTTTAAGACGGAACCCCGGCCAGCGCACACGGAACTTACTGGAGGAGCGGGACCGCGCGTTCATGAAGACGTTGAGGAACCTCCGGGAAAACGGCAGGTCGGCTGAGGCCGAGGAGTCCTCCGACAGGCGGGGGGCGCCCCTCCGCGCCCTGCGGCTCCTCCCCCCCTCCTCCTCCTCCTCCTCCTCCTCCTCCTCCAGGGCGGACTCGTAGGGCGAGGAGACGCAGTTGTCGTAGACGGTGGCCGAGTCGCTGTCGTCGCTGTAGCCCTGGTAGCACTGCCTCAGGCTGACCAGCTCCAGCTGGGCGTGCTCGTCCACCACCAGCGTGTACTTCACCGAGTCGTAGGAGAGGCCGCTGGCCTCCGAGCCCACGGAAGTCCGCGGGGCCCCGGGGGGCCCCCCGCCGGGCGTGTCCGGCTCGCTGACGGCGGGGGCGTAGGCCTCGTCCTCCTCGCTGATGGAGGGGTTTGTCCGGTCGGGGAGAGGCTGGTAAGGTGGGGGTCCCTCAGCGTCCGAGCCCACGGACATTCGGCTGGCCTCGCCGTTGCGGGAGACCGGGGGCCTCTCCTGCTCTGGGGGGTCCGGGGTTCCGCGCACGGGGGTCAGGCAGATCTCCTCGTCGGGCTCCAGACGCACGAGCGTGGGGTAGCGGACACGCTCGCGGTGCCCCTCCCCCGGGGGCGGGGCTTGAGTGTATGGAGGCGGGGCCTGAGTCTGAGGGGGCTGGGATTGGCTGTGAGGGGGCCTGTCCTGTGTCTTTGAGGCCCGTGGGGCCTTCTGGCACGGGCCGTCCACCGAGGTGCCTTTGTCTTTGGTCTGGGCCCCCACGCCATGTTGGACCTTGTCCTCGTCGCTCAAACATACGTGGGCTGGCGTGAGCTCCCCTGTCACGCACACACACACACACACACACACACACAAAAACACAAGGACAACTGGTTATCACACGGACCAAATTTGTGGATTACATGGAAAAATGTATCTTTCACATAATGTGCTGAACAGAACATGTGTGGCAGGCGTTTAAATCGAAATTCTGATTCACTGTACTGTGCAACATAAAAACTAAAATCAGTGGGGGTGAAAAATTCTGGAACATCACAGAAAACCAAAAAACAGCATCTCACCTGATAGAAAACAGGGCTGTCTTTCTTTCAAATGAAAAGCTTCCCTTCATAACAATGAAACCTGAATCAATTGCATATAGACTGAATGAAAGGTGAACAGACCCTTGTAAGGAGATGTACTTTTACTTTATTCATGAGTATAATGAATGTACTAAACAATAAAGCCAACGATAACAACGTTACCATTTCTTACAAGCAAGTACCACACCTTCAATGAGTATGCAGTACTATTTTTACGGTAGCACGTGTCGACAGCACGTGCTTTCCCACGCATCACCTGAAGCTACACCAAAACATTTAAAAGCTTCCCTTCAGAACAATGAAACCTGAATCAACTGCATATCGACTGAATGAAAGGCGAACACTCCCTTGTAGGGAGATGAGTTATGAACATGTGACATTGGCTCAGGCTGTAAGAGCAGTCGTCTGGCAGTCGGAGGTTCGATCCCGCCCTGGGTGTGTCAAAGCGTCCCTGAGCAAGACACCTAACCCCTAAATGCTCCTGACGAGCTGGTCGGTGCCTTGCTTGGCAGCCAATCACCACTGGTGTGTGTGTGTGAACAGGTGAATGAGAAGCATCAATTGTATAGCACTGTGGATAAAGGCGGTATAGAAATGGCAACCATTTACATGCATTTTGTCTCCAGCTTCGCTGTAACATTCCTGTAACTTTCATTGCTCATTACTTTGTTGGCTGATTCTGAAGGCTGTGACCTTACCAGTGTGCAGAGGCACCTTTGCTTCCATACATACTGAGTCAATGAAATTGAACACTGCCCCGCTGAGAGCACACAGCCCAAATGTGTTTTTAAATAAAGATATCTTCTTACTGCCATTTCTCTCTGACAGTGGGTGATTACCATTACATTACAAGTCATTAAGCTGAAGTTTTTCTCCGAAGCCACGTACAGTTGACTATACTAAGCGGCAACCAATCACCTGTGGAGCCTTGCTTGCAGGAGGAGGTTAATATGAATTGAAAACAGGCTTTGAAAATATGTGCTGCTGTGCTAGCTAGCTCACTGCTTCTCAGCTCACACTGGCTGTTGCTCTGGCACTCCCAGTTCCCAGGCCTCAGCAGCCTTTACTGAGAAGTGGTGAACTTGCTGAAGGCAGCTCCACAGTATGGGATAGATGGTGACTCATGGAGCCAGTGACTCATGTGTACAGCGTTTCCCGACTGTGCGTGGGGGGGGGGGTCTGAACAGGAAACCATCCCAATCTCACCTGTTTTCAGAGGCGAGGATGAGCACGATACCTTCTCCTGCCAGCTGTACTTCTTACCGAAGGAGTTGTTGTTCAACGTGTCCTGTGATTCAATTAGGAGGGAGCGAGAGGGAGGGACGGAGGGAGGGAGAACAACACAACAAAGCTTTTATTCTGAGCAACCAAAGCCCTTCTGTGCTATGAAGCCTGTATTTAAAGGGAACATAGACTCTTTCTCAGTGGTCACAACACAAGGGCGCACCACATACAGTATACACAGGCAGGAACACCTAGAAGTACAAACACGCACACAAACAGCACAATGTACATTACATTACAGGCATTTAGCAGACACTCCTATGTACAGTGGGCTCTAGAATTATTGGCACCCTTAATGAAAATGGAGAAAATGGATCATGACCTATATTATATGTTCAAACATATGGGAAAAGGATATACTTTTATTTCAATACATTTACTCTCATGTTTTTATTTAGTAATCTCATTTATTCTTAAAACCACAGGTGCCAAGATTATTGGCATCCCTAACAATTTTTGTAAATTAAATTTTAAAAAGTGAAATCGGCAATACAATTTTAATTTACTTAATCTCAGTCTAAAGGAACTATATTGTGTCATTCCATCACTTCCTATTTAAAAGAGTATAAGAAATTAGTATAAAATCTCTTTGACAACCATCAGCATAGGAAAAGCCAAAGAACTATCAATTCAGAAGGCACAGATGGTAATTGACCATCACAAGTCGGTTAATGGATACAAAAATAAAAAACATAAACAGTTAAACTTACCACTTAGCACTGTAAAGGCAATAATAAAAAGGTGTAAAACATATGGAATGGTTGCCAGGAAGAGGATGCAAGTGCATATTATCCCCACGGACGGCAAGGAAGATGGTGAGGGAGGCCATGAATACAAGAATTGCAGAGATTGGTTGCATTTTGGGGTCACCAAGTCCAAAAAATCATAAAATGACACCTCCATACCAAGAAACTCTTTGGAAAGGTGGCACGAAGACAGCCCTTACTGAGCACAATAAACAAAATCAAGCAAGTTGAGTTTGCCAAACCGCATGAGAATTATGTCTGGAATTGAGTGCTATGGTCACATGAGACCAAAATTTGGGCCAGACACACAACATCAACATATTTGGTGGCAAAATGTAATGCATACATGGAGAAGGACTTCATACCTACTATCAAATATGATGCTGGGTCGTTGCTGTTTTGCTTCCGAGCCCAGGGGCATTATTTAAGATCAATTGCACGATGAATTCAACACAGTAAATTTTGGCAAAAAATCTGGTTGCCTCTGCTAGGAAGTTGAGACTTGGTTGTAGGTAGATTGTCCAGTAGGACAATGACTCCAAACATATATACAAAATCCAAAACAAAATCCAAAAACGCAGAAAATAGTTCATGAAAAATGAAAAACATGTTCTGCAATCGCCATCTTAGTCTACAGACTTAACTCCCATGAAAAACTGGTAGTCTGAATTGAAGAGGGGTATATCAATGATTCTGAAAAGTTCTGCATGGACAAATGGTCAAAAATCCCTCCAAATGTGTTATATAACTTTATCACAAATTATAGGAAAATACTCATGGCTGCCATCTTTGCCAGGGGTTTCTGCAAGAAGTATTAAACCAGGGGTGCCAATAATTGTGGAACCTGTTTATTGTAATTATTTGAACAATATAAGACTTGAATAAGGTTGATTCCATTAAATCGTTAATAAAGCACATACTGGGAAATAAAAGTCAATAACTGTTATTTTTTTAGTTTACAGCATTTTTTGTGCATATTTAATATGCTAATATTGAAATATTATAGTTATTTAGCTGATGCTTTTATCCAAAGTGACTTACAGCGGTCATACTGAGCTGGGAACAATCCTCCCCTGGAGCAATGTGTGGTTAAGGGCCTTGCTCAAGGGCCCAACGGCTGCATGGATCTTGTTGTGGCTACACCGGGGCTTGAACCAACCTTCCTCGACTTGTACCTTAGCCACTAGGCTACAGGCCACCCCAGTCATGTACCTTAGCCACTAGGCTACAGGCTGTCCCAGTCATGTACCTTAGCCACTAGGCTACAGGCCACTCCCTTTTTCTCCCAATTTGGTAGCCAATTGGACCCTGTCTGATTCAATTAGAGTTAGTATTAGATACACCACCCACACACCCCGTCCCTCGGCGGCCAACAGGAGAGTGACACGCCTTCTTCTCCCAAGTTGTAACCGTGATTCCGAGGTGCTTGTTTTGTGCGGCGATCTACTAACCCTGCCAAGTCCCTCCCTCTGGAGCAGCGAGCCAATTATTGCTGCTCCACGTGAGCCGGCCAAACTTGGCTTTTGGCAGGACCAAGAATCGAACCCCAGTCCCCAGTGTGCAACTGCAGCAAACTGCAACCACAAGTCTGCTGCATCTTAGCCTGTTGCACCACCGCGGCTCTTAGCCTGTCCCGTTTTTAATCATGGTGGAGCTGTTTGAACTGATCAAAACACGCTAAGGCACTGCAGTATCAACTCATGTTTTTGTATATATGTAAGCCTCTTATACATTGAAGAAAATAAAGTTTCATTTTGATTGGAAACGTCCTACCTCCAATCTACTTGGCTGAATATCAAACAGTTTTTGGTCATTTTCTGCCCAGACCCAATTTTGGCATTGCACATTTTTTGTATAAATTATCCATTTTGACTTCAGGTTGCTGGTGGCTGTACTTAACCAAGATATTTAATAGTATTTCAAGTTTGGATACCATATGCCAAGACATAGATAGACAACTCAATTTTTGTACATAAGAGGGACTATTATACCTTTGAAGGACACAAAGTTTCATTTTGATCAGAAACCTTCCATGTTACCAACTATTTGGTTGAATATGCAACACTTTTTGGTCATTTTCTGGTTGGACCCAACTTTGGCATTGGAAATGATCTATTTGACTTAATTTCCCTTGTAGCTTTTCTTAACCAAAATATCTACTAGTCTTACAAGTTAGGGAGTCATACACTAAGTGGTGCTGTTGCAGTAAGTAAACCATCAAATATTGAAAAATAATTGCCAAGTGCCAGGATTTGGATTAATGACTGTAGCTTTTTTTTCTGGGCAGCATTATGAAAATCAGAGTTCATAATCTGAAAGTAGGCAGAACATTCAGTCAGACAAAAGTTTTCAGGTTTTTATGCTAAAGATATGTTGCTCCAAAATTGTGCTTTTCTTTTTTGGTATACTAACCAGAATATCACCCTTTGATGATACCTTGGCTAGCATTTTTTGGCCCACATCTAGCCAGCCAAGAATCTGTGAGGTTTTAGATCTGAGACCACTGATCATCATATTCCCATTTCACCAGATGAGACTACAGCCTGTTTTTGTTAATAACAGATTCAGTTGATGTTGTATGTTGCACATAACTTACAGTGCTTGTGACAACATACTTATCTTTTATTATGAATATTATTATTATTATTGTAATTATTATTATTATTATTATTATTATTAATTAAAATGAGTTACAGACACAGTGGAACTCGAGCTCTGTACCATTCCAGAAATGATGTCATCCAGATGCAGAAACTGTCCCTCATCAAATATTTATCAGACCACACAGCGCCACCTGCTGGCCATCCAAAGTTCCTGCGCAGCTGCCTCCAAAAACAATCGGCTTGGATGCGTTTCAATCCCTCTGAACCGGATTTGTGCACTCCGGTGAACAGTCCCGCACCTTTGATCTCAAACCTGGTAAAGACGCGGTTTGAGACGTGGATACGGTCGGGTTTGGCGGCAGCGCGGGAAAACGTTTCGCTCGGGGGTCGCGAGCCTTTCTCCAGGCTCAGCTTAAACAGGCAATTAGTTTAATGTTTCGCTCTCTCTTCCCTTCACATGACAGCTCCCCTCTCTCCCCGCTGCCCACGAGCTTGTACAAGGAGATCACATGGAAACAACATGAAAGCACTCCCAGCTTAGAGCTCTATCAAAGCAGGAAAAAAAAAAAAAAAAACCTTTTTTAACCAGTACTGGTGACAGATTCAGCTCAGCGCACACCAGCTCTGACAGACACCTGAGAGATGGTGGCAGGAGGAGGAGAGAGGGGGTGCCGGATGACGTGTTTGGGAGGGGTACCTTTCCCCACCCCCCGTTCGTCCCCCCAAAACTTCCAAATATCGACCTCGTCATCGGCACCAACGCACACCCCAAAAACCTGCCTCTTCTTTCTGAACGTATCCAGCACCGCCCCAGCGCCCAGATCGGTTCAGGCAGGAGGCGTTACACGGCCTGCCGGGAAGACGGGCTATTTTGAGACTGGCGGAATCACGGGGTGGCAGAGAAACCGCACGCACGGTGACGCACAGGGAGAGAAAAGGTGTGCATACACACACAAACCGCTCTTTTTCTAAACTGCTTAACCCCCGTCAACTGGTCACAAACAAGTGTACCTTCTATAAAACAGCGTCGGATTCGGAACGGCCGGATTCTCCGAAAGAGGCCGAAGGTCTGAAGCCGCTCTGGTTTATTTTCGACTCTGGTTTATCAAGACCCCGAATCCAAACCGGCCCGGCCCTGTCGAGGCGCGCGCTGGCGCTGACCCGGTCCGGTTTTCACGCACGGTGGAAGAGAGGAGAGGAAAAGAGGGGGGGGGGGGGGGTCTCACCTGAGTTCGAGGCACCTGCGGGAAGAGGTTAAGGGTGGTGGGTCTCTTGGGCCGGTAGGTATCCATGGCGACGGGAGCGGGTTTGTCGGCGGGGGGTGCGGAGTGCTGGTCGCGGCTCTCGCCCGCAGCGTCGATCAGGTCCAAGTGCAGCGCCTCAGCCTGCAGCCTGCCGGAGCCCCGCCCCTCCGCCTTCCCCGGCACGCCATTGGCCCTGCGCGTCAGGTGACCCTGGGAAGATTGGGCAGCAGCGTTTCAGTCAGGAGAGCGCTGGCTGCAGCGGCGGGGGAGGGAGGGGAGGGGGAGACAGCGGGCCGGCCAATCAGAGCTGTGTAATGATATCAGCCTGTAACCCATTCATCGCCGCCCATCTGTGGTGTTTTTCAAAACAAACCCACAGCTGAATAGAGAAGCTGAAATAACACAAGCTACTTGTACACTGTTTTTAGTTAAATGAAGACTACTTCATAGTTAAAATAATACTGTATATTGCCATTACAACATTAAAACAGTACTATTTCAGAACGGTAGTACGATCCACCGGAGTTTTGTTTCTCATAGACTCAGACTATGAGAATGTGACTCAATGTTACATTTTAACATTCTGGATGAGAAAAGGAAAGTCCTAAATTCTCTCACAGGAAGCCAGCATCTCAAACAATGAACAGGTCATTCATTTCAAAAGGCCTCAAAATTATTTATGAGTCAATGATCCTTGAACACAAAACACAGGCCTAACTGAAACAGGCAACCAAAAACATCAGCTTTCATTAAAATTACATGGATAAAATTATTATTACTAGTCACAAATCATTGTATAATCGCATATAATCATAGCTACTACTACTAATAATAATAATAATAATAGTAATAATAATGCATTTTGTTTACATAGCGGTTTTCTGAGCACTATATTACACTATGTTACATTACCACGAAACAGGAACATTTAAACAGTCAATAAGAATATAGTATTTCCTGCATGCTGTCAGACTTGGCATTCGCTGCGATTACCGGTAATGCAAAATTAGTTCAGCCAGCAGTACAAGGCACAAAAGAGATTTCTTTTAAACATGACTCAACTCACAGACATACTATATTGTTCAGAAGCTCTTGCTTTTGGCTGCAGTGTCACACCCTCTTAATCACAAAGCTCCCCCCCCCCGGAAGCCCTAGCAACAACCCCCCCCAAGCTACTCTCTGACCTACTCTCCCACCCTCTGACTCAGCTATGATGCGTACATGGCAACAGCAGGAAGACACACCAACCGCTCAGTAAGAAACCACTGCCTGTTTATAGAATTTGATACAGAATAGCATTACGGTAATATAACTGTGCTTTATATCTGAATGTCAACAACCCCATCATGGAGAGTACAGGCATGAATGGCATTTTTCTTCTGCTCTTCCGATATCACAACTCCCAGGAGACTGAGATGACTTTTGCATGCTAACTAAAAAAACCAAATTGTTTTCAGACATTAACTGGCAACTGGATAGGGATTAGCACATTGTCATGACAATGTTTAGGTTCATAAATAACAATGTTGCCGTTCATTTTTGTGTATGGGCACTCCTTAGAGTTGCATAAAACAAAACAATGTTTTATAAATGAGGCTCTTGGTGAACTTGCTGACAACGGCCAGACTTTCAAGGGGCAACCCCAAATGTGACACGTGTAAGCTCCAAGTCGGTGGCGTCCGAGTTCCACATTCAGACACTAAGAGACTTTGAGCCATTAGAGACGCAGCCCTCTGCGCCCTTTAATGCAGAAAGACGGATTCCAGTTCTCATCCAGCCCCCCTCACAATGGGATAACAGGAGCAATAAGCCAATTCCTCAATAAAATGCATTATCACAATCCCAGCAAGTACTCAGCGTCCCAAGGGATGTGCTATGCTTAGAATAGCAGGTCTGTGAACACATAGGAGTCAAAACCGCTGCACTGAAAATGGCTTGACGGGCGATGTTCAAAAGCAGGCACGGTTACTGGTCATACTGCTGTGGTTGTTACTGTACTATTCACCAATACAAACCAAGTGGGGAGTAATATAGTTCTTACTGTAATCTATGATGCATCACCTTCGGGGAGAAGGGTTCACTGACATCCATGACCCTGTATATATCATCCTGATTCTCTCTCAAACATCGTTAAGTTAAATAAAGTTAAATGGGCGGCCTCTAGTGTAGTGGTTAAGGTAAATGACTGGGACCCGCAAGGTTGGTGGTTCGATCCCCGGTGTAGCCACAATAAGATCCGCACAGCCGTTGGGCCCTTGAGCAAGGCCCTTAACCCTGCATTGCTCCAGGGGGGATTGTCTCCTGCTTTGTCTAATTAACTGTACGTCGCTCTGGATAAGAGCGTCTGTCAGATGCCAGTAATGTAATGTAAAAATAACAGATCATCAACCAAGACCTCTAGCTGTAAAATGTCAGAATTGGGTGGGTGGAAGAATTGACGGAGACAGACACAGACTGAGACACACAGGCAGACAGGCAGGTAGACACACAAGTAAACAATACAGATAGACAGACAGACAGAGGAAACCACAATGGCAGAAGGTTAATTATGTATTTCTGCAGAATGGCTATTATCATCGAGAAATCAGAATGAAATGCATGAAGCAAAAGTGGATCATGGCCAGGGTTTCATTTGGACTTCGGCCTTGATTAGACGTGCTAATGTATTAGGAGCGAATGAGACAACTGCTAATTCTGTTCCATGTTTTGATAGCGTAAATCGATTTGTGTCTGCAGTGATTGCTCAAAGTGAATCCCAGTTTTGCCAACCAAGATTTTCTGCCAACTGCCCGTTGGGTGGGCTTAAAATCTTCCGAAATAAAGTGTCCGCTTCATGCAATGATTTTCCAGACTTCATCTCTGTACCACTCATTTAACCTCCCGAGTAAATACTGAGTAAAATAATGAACTTGTTTTTAATACAAAATACAAGCAGATGACAAAAACATTTTGCAGTGAAAATGTAAAAAAAATATGTTTTGTTAATATTTTATGTTAATTCAATGTCCCTTGTAGAGTAGGTTTCAACACAGTAAAACATACTGTATGGTTCTTGAGATTAAGACCCCCCCCTACAAGGGACAGAAAGTTTATAAAAGATTTTTCACCCTTTTTACATCAATAGCATTTGGCAGACTTATCCAGCTCTTATCCAGAGCAACATACAGTTGATTAGACTAAGCAGGAGACAATCCTCCCCTAGAGCAATGCAGGGTTAAGGGCATTGCTCAAGGACCCAACGGCTGTTCGGATCTTATTGTGGCTACACCAGGGATTAGAACCTCCGACGTTGCGGGTCCCAGTCATTTACCTTAACCACTACGCTACAGGCCGCTCCGTTTAGCAGCAAACTGTGAGAGTGTCCGCTGGAACGCATTAGACTGCTGTCCTCCATCTTAAATTGGCATGACCATATTTCACTTCACATCAAATACAAGTTGGGCCAGTTGACATGCAGAAACAAAAGATGCCAATCGATACTGCTCTCTAGGATGCAGACGACAGCACTCTCCCCGATTTAAGAATTTACCGGAAGCACACACGGTCCCTTTAAGCGCTTTTGACTTGTTGCTAAGCGACCAGTCGGAGACAGGGAAGGGAGACGCTGGCAGAAGATTTTTGGCGCTTGCCTGGGCCTTTTTCGGTCCATTACATGCACTCAGGGTGATCTGTACCCAACAGTTCTGGGGTCAGCCTGCTAGGTGACATGCCTAGCAGAGCCAGGACAGTTCAGAAGAAGGCCGGTATTAACGCAACACTATTACATTTAGGCTACAGCACAAGTGCTGGGACACAGTGTTCACTTACACAGCTGAACATTTACTGAAGCAAGCAGACGTAGGTCAAATAAAGAATTGTTTTGGTGTCTTTCCTAAGCTATACTCAGCTTAATCTGGTGTGTCGGGACCTATGACCGACTCACAGAAAGTGTGTCCCAACCCCTCTTGGGTCCTCTTGGTCGCCTCAATTCCACCAGACAAAAAGCACAGAAAATTTTTTTAATCCAAAACAATTATGTACTTGACCCAGGTCTGGAAGGTTAAGTACATCACTAAGGCCCACACTGCCATTCATTGCAGGTCAATCCTACATTATTCACCTGCTGCAACAGGTTAGACAATGTGGTACATAATACGGCCAATCGCATACAAGCAACCAGCAGCCATCAAGACTCAGATAAAACAAGCCAATGCAGAAACCCTTCATGCTCTTCAACATATAACATATACAGTGTATAGAGCACACAAAGATGTACTGCCATTAACATATAACATATACAGTACATAGAGTACACAAAGATGTACTGCCATTAACATACACAGTATATAGAGTACACAAAGATGTACTGCCATTAACATATAACATATACAGTATATAGAGTACACAAAGATGTTGGGAGGGTAAAATGTAAAGTACATGCACATAAATATACCATACTGCCACTCACATATAACAATCTTGACAATCTTTCGTTGAACACAAAAACCTTTATTGTTAATGATTTTATAATAATAATAATAATAATAATAATAATAATAATAATAATAATAACTTTATTTATACAATTTTCAAATGTGAAAGAATCTTGTATCCCCTTAATTATCGTCCTTTTTCTTGAAACAAGCTTGAAAATGACCAGTCAAAAGTTGCCCTTTTCTGGACTTTTTGATGAATATTTTATTTCCACTGTTTGTAATCAAGCAATTCATATGTGGTCAAAGCGCAGATTCTCATATTTTATTGAACCATGTTTTTATACATTTTGGTTGCATTTGTAAATTTTGTATACATTTTGTATACATAGCCCCCCCCATTTCAATGTTTGAGACAATTTAACATAATGTCAAATAAAATAGTCATGTTTTGTATTTGGTTGCATATCCATTGCATAGCATGACTTCCTGATGTCTGTGACCTATGAACATCACCAGGGTCTGGATATCTTGTTCTCAGGTTGTCCTACAAGTGATATTAAAACTCTTTGCATTTGAATGGATCTCTATGGGAATTGGGGGGTGGGACTTCATTTGGCTGTAAATTATGCTGATACAGTATGGAACACATTTGTTGGCTAAATGGCTTTAAGTCATCAAGGGTTCGAGGTACCAGCCTCAAACAACCATGCTGCTACTAGATACTTCAGTAGATACTTCAAGGGTTGTTTCTCCAGAACAATTTTTCCATTGAGTTCAACAGGAAAATTAGTCAGGAGAAATGTCTGTTCTAGTATCTACAGCATATCTGGTAGCAGCAGTTTTGAGGCTCATCTGATACCTTGGACCCTTGATGTTTCCTTGGCCGACCACTGTGTCTATGGTTCTCAACGTTGCCCGTTTCTTTGTGCTTCTTCAACAGAGCTTGGACAGCACATCTGGAAACCCCTGTCTGCCTTGAAATGTCTGCCTGGGAGATACCTTGGGGCGACATGGCTCAGGCAGTAAGAGCAGTCGTCTGGCAGTCGGAGGGTTGCCGGTTCGATCCCCCGCCCAGGCTGTGTCGAAGTGTCCCTGAGCAAGACACCTAACCCCCAAATGCTCCTGACGAGCTGGTCGGGGCCTTGCATGGCAGCCAATCGCCGTGAGTGTGTGTATGAATGGGTGAATGGAGAAGCAATTGTACAGCGCTTTGGATAAAGGCGCTATATAAATTCCTGCCATTTACCATTTACCTTGCTGATGCAGTATAACTACCTTGTGCTGCTGTGTTGTTGCTGTGCTCAGTCTTGTCATGGTGTATGACTTCTGGCATTAAACTGTCTTCAGCAACCTCACCTTGGAAGCAGAGTTTGGCTGTTCCTAACCCTCCTACACAGCTGTTTCTGTTTCAGTTAATGATTGTGTTTCAACTTACATATTAAATTGATGATCATTAGCCCCCTTTTGGTATAATTGGTTAATCACACACCTGACTATGTACAAAATTCCTGACTTTGTGCAAGTGTACCTAGAAGAATTGATGCTAGTCTGAAGGGTGGTCATACCAAATATTGATTTGATTTAGATTTTTCTTCTGTTCACTCACTTTGCATTTTGTTAACTGATAAAAAATAAACTATTAACATTTCTATTTTTGAAAGCATTCTTACTTTACAGCATTTTTTTCACACCTGCCTAAAACTTTGGCAAAGTACTGTATATATATATATATTCTTTATTATTTTTTATTATATCGTCTCATTTTCAACCGGTTGAGAATGTTCTCCTCGTAGTGCGTCACATGAGGATAACCACTCCCCTATCCACACAGTTTGTGCTGCTGGCCTACAGGAAAGACAATGCAAACATTTCAATAACATTAGGTTCATTTAAATTAGAGTGCCTTTTAAGGACTACTAGACCATTTCTGGTTATATTCATTCAGCTAGTTAGCATTTTCCAGGAGCAGAGCTAGTACTACAATCAAGTAAAATTATCGGCATAAAAGAAAATTCCTTAGACCAGCAGCCTAACTTACCCATCTGATATTGAAAGTGAAAATTCCCTGCTTTAAAAGGACGACATTCATCCTGTCACCACAAAGATTGCCCATCAAATGCATTGGCAAAATTTAGCCTATCGTTGCATAAATATATAAGCCAAATTGTATTGAAAACATTGGCATAAAAGTAAAATCATTAGACCAGTCGACTACGATATACAAAATCACATTTTTATATTTACGCCATTTCTGTCAAATTCTACAAATATGAATACAAAATCCCTGTTACACACCCAACAAATAAATTCCCCAATGAAACTGCTGAACTGCTTATCGAATGGTTTTGAAAATGTAAAAATGCATTTCAAAATCATAACACCACCATCAACTACAACCAGACAAGCAGAACACTTTACCCCTCTTAGGCCGGTAGAGCAAATCCATCTGTGCTAATGGACTCCAGAGTCCTGGTGACCATAGCGACGCTACCTCATCCATGTCCGGGGGCGGTGTCAGTCCTTAACTGGAAGCCAGCGCTACGGCATCCCGTCACACAAGGTGCACATGGCCTTCCCCGCTTTCTGTGACTACCCACACTGCACGATGACCTCATCGCTTCCCTCAGTGCCTCTCCAGCAAACAGTGGATGGGGGGGGGGGGGGGGGCTGAAGGGTGTGGTGAAAAGCAGTGGTTCCCAAACTCTGGTCCTGGAGTACCCCGTGTATGCTGCTTTTCGTTCCAACCACAATTGCAAAACCAAGATTTTCAACAAACTGTTCATTTTCCTTAATTAGGTGCTTCATGAGGGATTACATACCCTCCTAAACCACATTTTGACAGATAGCATGTTCCCATGTTCATGTTGTGCTGATTATTCCATTTTGCAAATGCGAATTGCATAAAAATCGGTAAATAATGAAAAACACTGAATTTAATCAGTAGGCTTCTTCTAATTCGGCAATCACTGTTGGTGTGTGAGTACATGTATGAATGGGTGAATGAGAAGCATCAATTGTACAGCGCTTTGGATAAAAGGCGTGATATAAATGCCAACCATTTACCAATTTAATGGCAAAGCAAATGATAACAAGGCAAACCTGCACATACACATGAGCCTATTCGTTAACCTCAGTCTTTTATTTGTTATGTCTTCTTTTGTAATTGTTTGTAATATGCTGCAATAAGCACAATATGAACAGAGGAATTATATTCTTTATGCCATTGAAAAGCTATTTCAGGTAACGCGCTTTCAGGTAAATAATCAATTTTAACATTTATTGACAGCTTGTTGAAATGATTCAATTGGGGTTGGATACACAGGGGTAACTCCAGCACCGAGTTTGGGATCCACTCATGTAAAGAGCCTGGTTTGTTCACTGGGACATGGAGAGAATACGAAAAGTACCAAACCTGAGTGTTGTCTGTTGGGAAGGGGCAGATGGTGGTTTGGTAGGGGTATTGGGTAGGGGCAGAGCTCGATTTAAGGACAATAAGGTAAGCGAGTGTGGAAAAGCAAAAAGCACAGCAGGCACATTGTGCATTTTAAATCGGTTAGGTTTGTGTAAGAAGGGTGGTGGCTGACAGGAATGCTCAAGCCTTTAGGAAACAGACCGTTGAGGGTTAGAGAAAGACTGACCGAAAGACCATAATCCATAATCTTCAGAAGAAAACTGGAATCTGAAGGGGGGTCATGAGCTGAATGCAGCGTCCTTTTGATATTTCGGGGAAATTACACATTCTCTGCAATTTTCTGGGACATTAATCGTTTATATAATATGGTGCTCTAGGAACTCATAAAAGGTATTTTTTATTTTTCATTTTTTTGGGTGTCGCATCACTCTGTCGTATACCCATCACGCAGCACACAAGAAGACTTTGTACACTGGAAGTCCAGCTTCATTAGCAGAGAGAACGGGAACGGCGAGGATCAAACCAATCAGAACACACGGGCTGAGGGAAACCCCAAGCCTGTCGCCATAGCAACCAGTTTTTGCCTTGTGCACGCATTTTCGGTCAGGTCGCACGCGCGTCAGTCAAAGTTCTCGTGAGATGACACAATCTCCCTTTGGAACAAAATCCACACTCCACCATGACTGCATTCACTCAAAATGAGACACCCTGACAGCTGGTGGAGTACCTTTCCATTGGTCAGAAAGTAAATCGAGCATGCTGACATGCAAGCGATCCTGTTATTGGGCGGTGGGTTTCGTGTGGAACTGAATCTTGACAGTACTTTGACATGCACATAAACACAGTCACCGAGCACTTTATTAGGTATTAATTAGGTATATATTTTTTAGACCTCTGCTGCTGTAGCCTATCCACTTAGAGTTATGATGCATTGTGTGTTCAGAGATGCTCTTCTGCATACCACTGTTGTAATGTGTGGTTATTTGCGTTAGTGTCACCTTCCAGTCAGCTTTGACCAGTCAGGCCATTGTCCTCTGATGTCTCTCATTAACAAGGCATTTCTGTCCACAGAACTGCTGCTCATTAGATTTTTTTGCTTGTTTTTTGCACCATTCTTTACAAACTAGAGACTAGTGTGCATGAGAATCGCAGGAGATCAGCAGTTTCTGAGATACTCAAACCACCCTGCCTGCCACCAACAATCATTCCACGGTCAAAGTCACTTAGAACACATTTTTTCCAAATTCTGATGGTTGATGTGAACATTAACTGAAGTTCCAGACCCATACATGATTGTATGCATTGCACTGCTGCCACACAATTGGCTGATTCGATAATCCTCAGTTCCTTCTCAGAGGGTGGAACTGCCATGATCCTGCTGGGTGGGCTGGGTGGCACTCAGTCATCCTAATTCCCCCCAACCCCTCCTGTCCACCTGTCCCACCCTCTTTTTTCACTCTGCATACTCCTCCACCAACCACCATTGTCACTAACCTGCAACACTTTCTTCTAACATCCTTACTCAACTCTCATCGTTTTCAATTGACCATCCTCAGCTATATTTCCATCCTCTTTTCATATACTCACCACTTCCCACGATTAGAAAATCGAGAAAACGATTTTTGTGCTACGTTCGTTTGGTAATGCTGTTCTTGTTTTGTCTTGTGTTGTAAATCCAGCACATCCATCCAAAAAGATAAAACTACAGAACATTGAAGTAAAATAGTCTACTTTAAATTATATCAATGTATGCAGACTTTAAAAATGTAATTGTGACATTAACGACAGTTTCATTAATACTTATGTACAAGAGATTGAAAACCCCAGTTTCAGAGCTGTCCTGGACCTGGTGGTGTGTGAATAGAAGAATGCTTCTGGTGTTCGTTTCCATTCTTCTACGCCTATCTGGTGTAATGCAGGCCTTACATTAGACTCATAGTTTGTTACATCACCGCAGATTTCAAAATGAAGACTGTGGGATTCTTACTCAGGACAGCACGTCATGCTGCTGAACAGAACCAGAGGAAATCCAACACTTCTGCGGGCCTGTTTGCTGACCAAGCTTCCTCCTCTAGCGTTACATCCGCTGAAGTCCCCGGTTTCGGCATACAAATTAAAAAGTCCATATGGAACCCAGGCAAACCGGCTCATCTCCTCTTCACTTCTCCACCCTACCTCTCCTCCATGTGCCTCAGGTCTCTCTGCTGATATACACCCTGCCTCAGGTCTCTCTGCTGATATACACCCTGCCTCAGGTCTCTCTGCTCATACACACTCAGAGCACTTTATTAGGAACATTTTGACTTTATTACACCTACTTATTCATGCGATTATCTAATCCAATTGTCTGGCACCAGTGCTACAATCTACAATCGTGTAGATACGGGTCAGGAGCTTCAGTTAATGTTCACATCAACCATCAGAATGTGGAAAAAATGTGATCTAAGAGACTTTGACAATGGAATGTTTGTTGGTGGCAGACAGGGTGGTTTGAGTATCTCAGAAACTGCTGATCTCCTGGGATATTCACGCACACTGGTATCTAGAGTTTGCAAAGAAATCCAGTGAGCAGTAATTCTGCAGACAGAAATGCATTGTTAATGAGAGACAGAGACAGAGGAGAATGGCCAGACTGGTTGGTCAAAGCTGACAGGAAGGTGACAGTAACGCAAATAACCACATATTACAACAGTGACATGCAAAAGAGAATCTCTGAACACACAACGCTTCATAACTCCAAGTGGACAGGCTACAGCAGTAGAAGTCTAAAAAATACCTAATAAAGAGTGTACACAGCTCTTCTGAAGCGTCACAGCCCTCCCCACTGTCCCCTATCCAACCATCTCATTCTACCACGCCCACTTCCCCCATCTTTCCAACTTACAGACGCCCAGATATGTCACCAGCAGACATCACGTGAACCAACCACCAGTCCCCTGGCCCCATTCCCTCACCTCTCCTCCATCTCACCCAGCATTCACCAACTCAACCCTGTCCACAGAAGGTGCTCCCAGGGCCTCCAACGGGGGCCCAAGTTACAAAACCCCGGTTAAAAAGACTCAGGACCCTACTGATGTCAAGAATTTGAGATTCAATGATGAGTTAGTGTCAAGGTCACATTCTGATCGATAAAGAACTGCATTTCAGTTTTGGTGTGTTAGAAGGCGAAAGCTCAATGTCTCAGAACGCAGAACGCAGATAGCTCCTTATAATTCCAAGGTCATGAATTATCGGCCAGCTGCACACCTAGATTTTTCTTCTTTTTCTGCACCTGGGCCCTTTTGTTTTTGCACTTGCTTTGTGAATATCTGAGGTAAACAAAAAACAGACATATAGTGTGGTTAGCGTTTCTGTTTTTTTCAGAAACAAAATAAACAACTGTATTTCACCTCTTGCCCACACAGCTTCGTGGTCCGGCAATTATGGAGGAAAGATGTGTTGACGGCCAGAGCACATTTCTGTGAAAACTGACCAGACTCACAGCTCCAATCCAAAATTACAATAAATGATCTGCAATGAAACTGTCGCAAACTGCTATCTGTTATCTGGCAGTTTTAAACGCCTCCAAATCCAGCTGTGCAGCAAGATTGCTTTCGAGAAATACAATCCCTGTCAATTGTGAACTTTACGAGACGCCAGTGCACACTGCCCCAAAATCAACCATCCAGCGATCCAAATGTACTCCAATGTGCAGTTACAGATGATAGACTACTTGTATGTTCATAGCGTCAATCTGCAAAAAGCAAGGTCCTCCTAGGGGTGGGAAAAACATAAAATCATAGAATCACATTTCTAGAGCCTCAGGGTGTTGCACATCATAAACTGTTATTTCACAGCAGAAGGTGTGGAAATTCAGACATTTTAAGAGCATTTAAAAGAAGAACCCTAACTGCACTACAAATAACAAAAAAATCACTTAAGTCACTTGAGTATTTTAGCCTTATTTAGACTTAAAATCTGATTTCTATTACTTTTGCTAAATAAGACAAAACTATTGCCAATGAGACAAGGCAGTTTTTACAAATTTCAACATTTGCAAACAGTAGCTTAAAATAAATTCATAGAGAATAAAAGATTTTAAGTCTCAATACAAGACTAAAACACTTGTTTTGAATTTCTCTGGATTCTTTTTGAGCTTTTTCCTGAACATACACAATATCCAATTAAACCTCTAGATCAGGTATAAAGAATGTACCACTTATCCGTACTTCCTCACAGCAAATTAAGATGAATATTGTGAATATTCAAGCAAAGATACCGCACATGCTGTGGTATTTCAGCTCTGACTGTACAGTGACAGGAGTGCATTCATCACTCCAACTTCTACCGCAACACTGAGGAATATCTCATCTACAAAGGCTACCAACTCGACCCTGATAATCTTCCTGCTTATCTCCGCTATAATAAGCTCCCATGGTACTATAGCTCAGTTAAGATGAAGACAGCACAGCCTTATCATGGGCACCATACTTTCCCTCCTGAATTTCAGAAATTCTCCCTGAATTTAAAATGATTCATAATAATTTATACTAGCAACTAGCAAGTACACTACTACCAAAACAGCGACTTTGAATCCTGCTACTCCTACTAATGATGCAGGAAGAAGAATAAGCCATTTCATCATTCTGACAAATTTTTTTCATGCAATTTGTTCTTTTCCATTCTGACTGCAGTTGCAGGCCTGACAGGCAAACTGTGACATGAACAGCCTTCCTGTAATTTCAGCATCTCTGAGGTTTGTCCTTGAGTCTGAATGGCATTCAAATAACACAATCATACATCATCATATGCTGGGGCTCCAATGACTGTTACTGCTGCTTATGTGCACACTGCACAGACCCGCTCAACCTCTAGCCTGCGTACCAGCATGAGCACAGTGCTAAACAGTGATTTGGATTACTTAAACATTTCATTTCCTTGGACTGCAGTAACAGCAAGACATCATTGGCAGTTGAAAAAAACAGCGATCGAGAAAACCAGAGCCCTTGTGGTTGTGTATTGTTACGTCAAGCAACCGTGTGCCTTAAGAAACGAGAAGAAACTAACTAAAAATGAATAATTTATACTGCCTCTACCCCATGATGCTCAGAAGCATTTGATCCTTGCTGCTATGACAGAGCAGAGAGGTCTCCAAATGATGAATGAACCTCTGAACTAACAGAATTTGAAAGCTGAAAAATGAGGGCAATCCATGGCTTTGAAATTTAGACTAATTTGGTTTAAACATATTACCCTAACTGAAAAAAATCTATCAATGAGTAATCCAAGTGGAATTGAAGAAAAATGAATTATTCATGGCCCAGGTTCAAACATCACTCAGTTCAAAGTACCAAAACTTAAACCCTTATGGGCAGATGTGACCTCTTGTACATCTCTTGTAACAGACATTACAGACTTAACAGACGGATGCGACCTGCACGTCCCTTAACAGACTATTTTCTGGTTGGGAAGTCCAGCATTTCATTTTAGTGTTTGGTCATTCAGTGGTGGCACGGATGGTGCAGTGGGTAGCACTGCCGCCTCACAGCAAGGAGGTCCTGGGTTTGAATCCCCGTTGTGCGGAGTTTGCATGTTCTCCCCATGTCTGCGTGGGTTTCCTCCACAGTCCAAAGACATGCAGGTCAGGCTGATTGGAGAGTCTAAATTGCCCATGAGTGTGAGTGTGAGTGAATGGTGTGTGTGCCCTGCGATGGACTGGCGACCTGTCCAGGGTGTATTCCTGCCTTTCGCCCAATGTATGCTGGGATAGGCTCCAGCCCCTCTGCGACCCTGTTCAGGATAAGCAGGTTAAGATAATGGATGGATGGATGTTTGGTCACTCAGCCTGAGATGTCAGCAAACTCAGATGTTTGGTGAGACCAGTGTATTGGCGGGAGGGAGGGAAGAAGAGAAAGAGTTGACTGAATTAGAGATTTCGTATAGAAATAAGAGGAGAGGCCCAAGGACAGCAACCTGGAAGGAGCGACTATGCTTTGAGGGAGGGAGCAACCTTGTTAAGCATTGTCCACAGATCCACAAGGCAGAAAAGCAAGAGAGCAGAAAGCGGTGGTCAGCCTTGTAAAATGCTACAGATTAGTCAAGGCAAAATGAGGAGAGAGAAGATACAGTCCACAGACAGAAGGTTTTTACCTTGATGACCACACCATTGCAGTTGAGGCTCATCCCACAGTCATCAGCGATCTCTGTGATCTCAGACAGGTCTTCATCTTCAAACTCATCCAGACTGATGTCTTGGGTCAGCCTGAAGATGGCAGACAGGAAGTGAAAAAAACAGGGTGAGAAACACACACAGCTCTGCCCTCTACAGTGGAGGAAGTGAACTGCAGTAGGTAGACAACTGAAGGTATCAGCACCTTCCCCGTGTGACCTGTTACACTGTTGACCTTTTGTCTTCATGTGTACAGTACATGTGTAAAATACACTCTGCAGTCCTAGCTGAGCCTCAGCTCCTGACAGCTGTGGGAAAGGGGAGCCCAGCTGGAACTTTCAACTCTGACAGAGTACATTTCACTCTAAAGGAGTCAATGTATTCCTCTTGGAGGAGTGCTTGTTGACTTTGCTGAGCTGCATTAACATGGAACAGATCACCGCGTGGGTTTCTGTCCAGAATATCTTTCAACGGGCTCTGTGAACTGTGAAGGCCCTGGTCAGTCAGATTTATGGAATTATCAAGTAGCTGGGGTGATGAATAGGTTCTTTCTCTGCTCACTTTGGGAAAGTATGTTGTGCACTGGTTTGCACCCGGCTGAACAAAACAGTGTGTGGGCTTTCAAATATCTAAACGTAAGATAACATGCAAACCATAAAGCCCCCATGTGAAAAATGTCATACCACGGATCCAGAGCGCCGATTTCATACTGAATCTGGATTATCAGATATGAGTATCTCAGTCGCAATATCAGTTTTCCACATTCTGGTCTCATTTTTCCACATACTGGTATCATTCCCTTCGTGACGATATCCGATCACAGCAAAGTGAAGGACACGAGACCAGACAGAATAATGCCACTGTATAGCATTACATAAGCGCAGTTATGCTGTGCAGTGGGAAATAGAGAATGAGAATGCTGTGTCAGGGCTTCGTGCTTCTTTAGGGGTCGAAAGCAGGTGCAATTCCAAGAACAAAATGTAGGTTTTCAGTTAACCACGGGACCCCAGATGTGGACGGGAATCGTTATTAAAGAACGAATGCATGATTTTCAAAGATTCTGTGTTATATAAATAATAATAATAATTATGATACTGTTCTGCTCTGTCCCCCACTTAAGAATGGTGACTGGTGGCCCTGTTTATTTTCGGGCAGCGAAAAGCTGCTTTAGTCACAAACCAACTTGCACATCAATACTCTCCGAGGCGTGAGACTACCAGAGTAAAACCGCGGTACAGGATGGTACTGTATCCACACTGTGCTTCTCCCTTCATGGCTACACATCCACTTATATGTTGGTCAAGCACTATGTGTCCTCTCCTTCCTGTCTGTGATGGGTGATTGGTCCCAGAGAGGTCTTCAGAGCCACTCAATCACCTCAGGAAAAGCAATTAGCAGTTAGGAGGGGGGAGGGAAGCTAAGTGGCCAGGGGCGGGGTGACTGCTTTGATGGACATGCCCATCAGTGTGTAAGAAAAATGCAGTGGAGCGGAGATCTCCAGGCCTTTTGGCACAGGGTAAAAAACGTAAACAATCCTGTGAAGTTTTTTCTGAACGTTTTTTTTTAAGCCGATGTCCTAGAACACCATTGCTTTTCAGTAGTGACAGTTACATCAACATTAGAATATTCAGTTGTCATTGCATATTTGTGATCTCAGGCCTTAAAGGAGTAACATGGTGGTTGGTCACAATTTCTAGGTTTTTATATGCAATTTGCACAAGAGGGCATTGAAGAAACACAATTAAAATAATTAAATATGTTCGTTCTTTAGTTTTGGAGAAGTAAGCATTTTTAATTTATTGTCCTATTTTCTAGTGTTCTCCTAGGAGTACGTCACACGGATAACCACCCCCCTTAACTCTATACCACAACATTGTACAGCTGTACAAAAATTCAAGCTCATTGGTTGAAAATTGGTTCTAATTGCCACAGCCAATGGCATTTCAACGTTAGCGTGTTCACAGAGAAGGGGCGGGATAAACAGTGTTGTGGTTTGAGCGTGTTTGTTGCTGCAATTCCTCTCTTGACCATTAGAAGTCCAAAATTACCTACTGTACCTTTAAGACCTTGCACTGGTGTCCTAGTAACCTGAGCAACAACTTTGCCTAGCCCACTGAACTCCATGATACTGTGCATTTCTTACTGTTCCTGTGCACATGTGGCAATGTCAAGTACATCTGAGTTAGTTAGGCATGGTTCATTTGGCAAAATCTTAGCAAACTTTTCTTTCGATATCTTGCCTGACCAGTGAGTGGTGAGTTTGTTTCCATGGTGATAAGTTGGGCAAGGACTTCAAAACATATATAAAACAATGAAAAACAATGAAATCCTGAAGATGAACAGGGAAGTACTGTCTATATAGTATAATTCAATATAATTCTACCATAGCTTTGTATTTTTGTCATTATAAGCCATTAGCATTATATTAGTAACTGAAAGTTATTCTTAACCCTTTAAGGGTTAAGAATGGGAGGTGCAAATCCGGAGACCAAAGGGCATTTTGATATTTTTGTTACACTTCTCGGAGGTGGTTCAATATTCTTACTCCAGACTGAAATCGATGTATTGTAGTGCCTTCCCAAAACTGTGCCATTCCTCCCATACAATATGTGGGAGTTTGCTGACAACTTTGGCGCTACACTGTAAAACTCAGAGAGTTCAATAGTGATAGGTCCAGAATGGTGTGGCAAATCAAAGATCCATCAATATGCCAGCTAAAAAGGATCAACAGGGGCATCTCTCTGATTGTATAACTAATTAAGGAATATGCATATGATGGGGATTACTTGTGTGAGCAAACAGAAATCTCTTCCCTAAAAATGGTACAGCACAAAAGCCGTAATGCATTGGACAGTAACACCGTCGCAATGCCTTCAAGATAATGTTACACAAACGTTGTGAGAACATCACAAGTCACGCAAAATTATGCAACTATGCCTGAGAGCAACACTTCCAAAAAAAAGTCAACATTTAAACATAAATCAAAAAGTTATTCCATTGCAAGCCAAACCACTCTACATGAAAATCCAAGGCAAAGCAAAGGACTTTCACTAAAAGAAGGTGATCTGCAAATAATGGATCCTACTGATGAATAAATAAACAGATTTCCATTCTCCTGTTGCTGCTCTGGAATTTTGCTGTGGGACTGCAGCTCCTAATCTTGAACAGCTAACACTCTCACAATGTTGCGCCAATGTTATAACATTGACAAAACATTTCAGTGACATAGTAGGAACACTTTGTGGTTGCTAGGAATGTCCTTGCTTACTCTTCCAGGGAATCTATTCACTGCTCTGCAACATGTCTGCACGTATACTCTTGGCCAGAGCAAAGGCAACATGGAATTAATGCTTAGTGTAATTTAATAAACAGTCCATATCATGTTTTATCTAAAAAAAAGTGCACATTTCTTTCATCAAGCCACCCGATTTTACATGCACGTGATTTTACAAGCATACAGGCAGGTAGAGACTCACAGTAACACAGCAATTAAGTGCCATGTAGTTAAGTCCCATGTTAGCTCCAATTCAAATCTAATCATGTTCAAACATAAATGCACTTACTCAACTTAAATCTTAATTCCGATTTACTTTAATCTAGTAAATCAGAAGACTTGTTTTCTCGTCTCACGCATTTACACTACTTTAGCCTGCTCACGTTGCACAATTAAGACGCTAATTAAGCATGTTAATAATCATTAGCGCAGTTATGCTCATTCACTCTGTGCCTTAATGAGCTGGCTAATTGAAAGATTTGTACAACAGCATAACGGCATGCACGACTCTGCATACTCAATCAGATATTGCGAAGCTCTTTTTACTCAACATAATGATCAACACAGTGCAGAAGGCTGCTCAAAAGACCCATCCGTCCATCTACCCAAGGCTGCACTGTTTTCACACTGAGAGCTACCTCACTGCTGGCCAGATTCAACTTTCAATACATCATCCAATTCTGGACTCCTCTAGCCTCCATGGCTTAGATTCAGTTCCCATTCATAATCCCCTCAAAACTGTAAGTCAAAGCCAGTTGCTTTTTGTCCAAACACCTCTTCTACCCCTCTCTTTCTCTTGTTGAAATTCATCCACTTTCCATCAAGGGTATGCCTCTAGGGCGAAGAGCCGTACTTGCACAAGGTTGCTCAACAGCGGCGTTCTGTCACACAAGGTCCTGTTGAGAGGTGAAACCGGGCTGCCCTTACCATTTCTCCCACTGGTCCTCCACCCAGCTCTCTCCCTCTTCGGTGGACTCCATGGTCAGCCTGAGCAACATCTGCCAGCCAGGGGGGATCGATCACAAGTGCCGTTCAAACTCCACCGGTCTCTGTGTCCAGGAAATAGGCAGCCGGCAGCCCAATGGGACCAGGTCTATTATCACTGATATGACGGTTATTAATATTACAGACGACTAATGTTCCTCCCCTCGCTCCTGGTGCGTTGGTATTCGTTTTCTGCGTTTGTTTAAGCTGACTGAGGACCATGGAGATTATTACACAAGCAGGGGATAGAGAAAGTGCTGTCCTCGTCAGAAAAAAGTACTAATTGCTAAGCCCTGGTGGAAGGTGCTCGCCGTCTAAAAAGCCAGGCTCTTCTATTATTAATGTTCCGGATTGATCCGGCTCCGTTCGCCCCTCTTTGAGAAAACACCCCGGCTAGGGCGAGGGAGGGGGGTGGAGTAGGGTTCCTGTGATCGGTGGGCAGCCAGTCACGCTGAAGGGGTCTGCTTCCTCGGGAGGACGATGCTGACAGAGGTCAGCGGAGGTGGGAACAGCACTCGTTTAACGCAGTCGCTCTTGAAGCGGGGGGTCTCCCGGGCGGTGACTGAGCGGAGGCAGGGCTTACACAAACTGCCTGACCGTTCACAGAGCGTCCCCTCCTAACGACCCGGTCGAGCGGGAGGGCAGAACGGATGGGGAGATGGCCATTTCGGCCGGACGCAGCCCCGTATGACATCATTAAAAGGGCCGGGGGTGGCAGGCAGAAACAGGAGCCTGCTGGATTGAATTAGGAGGACTTAAGAACAATTAAGGCAAGCTGAAATGAGGAAAATATGCAGTGTGGCGAATCAGCCATTTGGTGAGGACATTAAACTAAATCACCACGGAGAAAAACTTTGATGATGAAATTATATTCTTGCTGTGGGGAGAAGTAACGCCAGGTGAGAATGTGTGTTAATGAACACAGAAAATCTGTTTAGTTGCTCTCAACTGCTGACAGCAATGGTGAAGCTGAATGTTTAAAGTAACGCCCTCTACTTTCGCCTTAGTTTCAATTCAGATCATGTGTATCATGTAAAATTTCACTATATTCATCTCTTATTCATTTGGCAAGCACACGTTACCCTCTGAGAGTAACACCATTTAAATTATCTTCCATGTACTAAATCTATTTAGAAAGCCAAACCCTGGGTTCTGGGCCATGGACAGTGTTATATAATGCTGTTCAGTAAACTGCCAGGTCCGTGGTCCATGTACAATGGCTCAGATATCTGTGAAAGATGCTTGCAGGAACACTGTGAGATCCTCTGTGACGGCTAGCCAAACCTGCCCTCTGTTGTCATAGTTTTCCGAGGCCAATAACGATCCCAAAAAGGGGAATCTGCAGTGTTTTACTGAAACGGAGCTTAGTGCGGCTCCAAACACTAGCACGGCAGCTGCAGTCATGGGGACTACTGTAAACAGGGTGTCTACATTACATTACATGGCGGTTACTGAGCTAAAAGTGACTTACAGTGTATTAGAATATGCTGGAGTCAAGCCAACCCCCCTGAAGCAATGTGGGGTCAAGCAGCGACACAGATCTTACTGTGGCTTGAGCCACCAACCATCCAGGTCACAGTCACGCACTTTGGCCACGAGGCTATAGGCTGCCCCAATCAGGGTGTGACATCATAACTGGCTTAGCCCAGTATGTATATTGGTTTTGGGGTTGGGGGGGTTGGGGTCTAATGAAAACCTCTGTACTCCACAATTTCAGATTTGTAATAAAACAAAATCACATGTGGCTAAAGTGCACATTCAGATTTTAATAAAGGGCATTTGCGTATACATTTTGGTTTCACTATGTAGAAATTACAGCAGTGTTTTTTCATAGTCCCCCCCATTTCAGGGCTCCATAATGTGTGGGACACAGCAATGTTATATAAATGAAAGTAGTCATGTTTAGTATTTTATTGCATAACCTTCACTTGTAGTCTGCGATTCATGGACATCATCAGTTGCTGGGTGACTCTTTTGTGATGCTCTGTTAGGTCTGTCTTTTATGCTTATGCTTGTTTTTGGGGGCTAGTCCCCTTAAGTTTTCTCTTCAGCATATGAAAGGCATGCTCAATTGGTTTCAGATTTGGTGATTGACTTGGCCAATGAAGAATTGGCAATTTTTTAGCTTTAAAAAAACTCTTGCTTTAGCAGTATTCTTGGGATCATTGTCTTGCTGTAGAATGAACCGTGTTTTGAGGCATTGGCCTGAACTTGAGCAGATAGGTTGTGTCTATACACTTCAGAATTCATTTTGCTACTATCATCAGCAGTTATATCACCAATGAAGATAAGCAAGCCAGTACCTTCTGCAGCCATACATGCCCAGGCCATAACACCCCCACCACCTTGTGAATTGTTGTCAAGATTTATCATTAGTACCAGGAGCCCACTGTATATACAGGACCATCACACTCAGGAAAATTGCCAAGTGCCAAATCAACAATTTTGCACTACTGCTTTAAAGTGATGACATCATGACAAGGAAATAAAAAATAAAAAAATTAACAGGGATCAAGACAGGAAAAGCGACAAGAAATGACTTTTTGAAATGCCCACACACACACACACACACACACACACACACACTCACACTCACACTCACACTCACACTCACAAACTCACACACACACACACACACACACTCACACACACTCACAGATACGCACACGCAGACACGCACACGCTCACGCTCACGCTCACGCTCACGCTCACGCTCACACTCACACTCACACTCACACTCACACTCACACTCACACACACACTCACACACACACACACACACACACGCCCACCCTCCCTCCCGAAATATCTTATGTCTTGGCTGAAAAGCCATCCTATTTAAAAGCATGATAGTTTGGACCTTTTACCCTAGTCTAAGCCTAATTGGTGTTTTCTGCCATGCGTGAACGTGAGGTCATTTAACAGCCTCTGGGAAGGCTCCAACCTGAAAGCATTTACTCAGAGGAGGCATGAGCAGAATGCCTAATTCATATGGGTTCCAGCTGCACAGATATGCTCTGAGCAGACACTCCATCCTGCATTCACACGTATGCCATTAGAATTTTAAGTGAACAATTGAATGATGAAACAATAACTACAGTTCTGTAACAGACAACTGAAAGCAAAGGAGTTTTTGAACAATTTTGAAAAAGCATTCCTGCTCCTCAAGGGTTAAACTTCTGAATGCAAAGGACAGGAAAAAGCTATCATTTCCTTGAGATAACAACGAAACACAATTTTACACTGTCATATGACCATCAATACTTACTTAAGGACATAATGTCAGATAATACAAATGTTCCCTTAAATACATGTTGTCAAATCAAACAATGCTACCCTTTAAAAAGGACACATGAAATACATGACATGACAATTAACAACATCCATCCATCCATCCATCCATTATCTGAACCCGCTTATCCTGAACAGGGTCGCAGGGGGGCTGGAGCCTAACCCAGCATACATTGGGCGAAAGGCAGGAATACACCCTGGACAGGTCGCCAGTCCATCGCAGGGCACACACACCATTCACTCACACACTCATACCTACGGGCAATTTAGACTCTCCAATCAGCCTAACATGCATGTCTTTGGACTGTGGGAGGAAACCGGAGTACCCGGAGGAAACCCACGCAGACACAGGGAGAACATGCAAACTCCGCACAGAGAGGCCCCGGCCGACGGGGATTCGAACCCAGGACCTCCTTGCTGTGAGGCCAATTAACAACAATGAAGATGAATTTGCCAATGCAAACTGGCAAATAAGATTGTTAGACTCTTCTAGTGACCCCGACAGTGTGTGTCCTACAAAGCCTAATTCTGCACACACACACGCACACGCACACACACACACACACACAGTGAAACAGTGAGCAGTGAAAGATGTAGCATTCTGCGTGTTAATACGCTGCAAAGTCACGAGGTTACCTCACAGATTCTGTAAAACAACCAGATACTCAGCCCTGTATTCTTAACAATGAACGATCAATGACGCCAAAGAATTCCAATAGGACGCATTTTAGGAATATGCATTAAGGGCCGGGGGGGAAGGACAATGCTGCTTTGAAGAAAGCCGGAGCTGAACATCTGTTTAGTCTGTAGAGTCTGCAGAAAGCACTTTGAAAATGAGCAATGCGAATTGTAGTGTGAGTGCATTTGTACATACATCAGCCAACTCCATAGCATACAAGGAACAGGAACAGCCACTGTGTAAAGAATGCATGGCAAAAGGGTGGAAAACATAGTAACACTGTCACCTGGGCAGAAGCCGGGAATACACCCTGCAATACTTGCTTAAAGGTACAATAGGCAAGATGTTTGTGTTAAAACACTGCTAGAAGACCATTCCTTCCGATCATTGAAAAAGGCTCACTGACATGTTGACTCACCCTCCGCCTGTGTTTATAGTGTTCAAAATAAACAGTTGACAGGCTGGTACTCTGTACCAAAGCATTGTACAGCTGCACAATAATTCAAGCTCATTGGTTGAAAATTGGTTCTAATTGCCACAGCCAATGGCGTTTCAACATCAGCGGGTTAACAGAGAAGGGGGAGGGATAAACAGTGTTGTGGTTTGAGCGTGTTTGTTGCTGCAATTCCTCTCTTGACCGTTAGAAGTCCAAAATTACCTATTGTACCTTTAAGATACAAGCATATTCATGAGGCTAGCATGCTAGCCTGAGTCCACTTTCCCAGCTTAACAAATCAATACCAACCAGTAATTGCACAAGCAGAGTGGAATTGGGACTGGGGTTTAAAGCAATTACAGGCGCAAAGCTTCTCGGCCGGCCCAAGGGAGCGGATTTCTTTTGGAGACGAGAGGTGAGGAAGGTCGTCTCAGAGAGAAGCTGGAATACCAACAGCAAAAACGAAATAAATAAATAAAAGATAATGATAACCGAAGGTTAGAACAATGATGTACGAGACCAGAAACCAAGGAGATTTCTTTTCCTCCTCCAGGCCTTTCGAGTTCTCATTTGTAGTCTTCTCCACAATAAAAAAACACAATCTTCCCCTTTTCTGTCAATCTCAGTCACTCGAATGCTTCCTTCTTAACTGCAGTCTCCATGGCAACCTTGCCGATAACGCCTGGGATGTAAATTGCAGGCTGCAGGCCGAGGGGTAACTCAGGTTCTGTCAGCCAGCCCAAATCTCAATAAACCTTGCTAGTCTTCGAAGGTTTACCGGGCTCGAAGTGGGCATGTAGCCAACTCTCCAACGGAGATCTGATCTCCGCCCAGGATCTCAGGGGCGGCCTGTAGCATAGTGGTTAAAGTAAATGACTGGGACACGCAAGGTCTGGGCACAGCTGTTGGGCCCTTGAGCAAGGCCCTTAACCCTGCTTTGCTCCAGGGGGAGATTGTCTCCTGCTTAATCTAATCAACTGTACGTCGCTCTGGATAAGAGCGTCTGCCAAATGCCAATAATGAAAAATAAGGAAAAATAACAAATGGTAAAAATAACAAAACAAAATAACAAATGGTGTCCCGATGGAAGGTTGCAAATCCAGATGGAACATTAAATAACCGGAGTCACAACACAGCGAGCAGAGGGGTGAAGCACAGTCAAGGTGGGCGAGGATGGTCATGCATGAGTCAAAACCATGTCACCACGTACTGCCTTGCCTATATTGCCCTGTTTGCCGTGCATTGACCATTATCTGTGGTACTCTGATTAAAGCCTGTTTATTATATCTCTGTATCTACGAGTGGTTCCGTTCGGTTCCCTTGTGACACCTGTCTGTATAAATGAACATAAAAAAAACCTCAGCTAGTCTTCAAAAGCTTACTGGGCTCTATACGGTGAGCAGAAGGACAACACAATGTCAAAGTCAAGGTGGGCGAACAGGCTCAAGCATGAGTAATCACTGGATCAAACAAACCAAAAGTGCTGGGCAGGAATCGGTCATCACGGACTAAGCAAGGGTCAAAATCCGTTCAGCAAACAAAACAAGGGCCTAGGTGAGAGTCGCTAGTCAAACACAAGGACGGTCATACACAAGTCAACTAAGCAATCGCTAATCCACCAGGTCACTAATCGTGAGGTTTGCAGAGCTAGTCTACCTAGAACAATACAACTGGCAGCCTTTCCTAAAAAAATAACAGGAAGCGGAAATTGCCAAGTGAACAAAGATATTTGTGCATTCAGCAAAGATGCACAACTGTAAACGGTCAAGACAAAGGTCGTAACACAGCTACAGAAGAATAAAGACATTTTGTAAGCAATTTGCTTTGATGTGTGCTGTCCTCTAACACACGACCGTGGCGAATTTAGATTGGATTAGATTACACTCAGCAGATGCTCTTATCAACAGCGACTCAGAACCGGAGACCATGCAAGTTAGTCTCAGAAACACAGCAGTGCAATATCATGAAGAGACAGACTCCCATTTATAGTATTAGATCATTGATACTGAGAGCCAAAGAGCCAGGCTGCAATCTAAAAAGGTTGACCTTTTCATTTACTTTTCAGACAATATGATGGACAAAGAGAAGTCTTTTTTTTCCCTGATGGGGAAATATTACAAGAGACCAGGAACCTTTTGTTACATTAAAAATAAGAAAAAATGAGTGATTTTTATATATATTTTAGTTGTTGAAGTATGATCTGGCACTTACCTTTGTTGCTTGTACAATTGTTATATACTTTGTTATGTGAATGTTAATTAAAAAAGAAATTGCCAGAGCTTGGGCAGGGGAGCCACATAGCATAGCATAGCATAGTATAGCATAACATAGCATAGCGACGTGAACAGGCCATTCAGCCCAGCAATGCTGGCCGTTTCCACTAAAGACACTAAAGTGTACCTACTGCTTAGTGTACCTAATAGCTAAATAGAATCTAGCACCAAATCAAGCCTGGTCTTGAAACCCCCCCAGTGTGTCTGCCTCCACTACATGTCCTGATAAGAAAAATAATACTAATCTAATGTCCGTGCAAAATATACCCTTTGCCAATTTTCATTTATGCTCCCTCCTTCTGCTATCCATCACTGGGGGCAAGAACAGACAGAAGACACAATTAGGAAGGTTAGGTAGGAGGAGGGGGTCTAGGCACCCAGAGGTAGCAGGACATGGCTGGCTGGTCCACAAGGTCTGATCAATCGCAGTTACTGCAGCCATGCAGACTGGCATAGCCCCCAAAAGCATCTCCATTCATTCATTCATTCATTCAGTCAGCCATCCATCCATCCATCCATCCATCCATCTATCCATCTATCCATCCAACCATCGATCCATTATCTGAACCCGCTTATCCTGAACAGGGTCACAGGGAAGCTGGAGCCTATCCCAGCATACATTGGGCGAAAGGCAGGAATACACCCTGGACAGGTCGCCAGTCCATTGCAGGGCACACACACCATTCACTCACACACTCATACCTATGGGCAATTTAGACTCTCCAATCAGCCTAACCTGCATGTCTTTGGACTGTGGGAGGAAACCGGAGTACCCGGAGGAAACCCACGCAGACACGGGGAGAACATGCAAACTCCACACAGAGAGGCCCCGGCCGACGGGGAATTCAAACCCAGGACCTCCTTGCTGTGAGGCGGCAGTTCTACCCACTCAGATGAACCAAATGATCAATTATCAAGTTACTTTTTGCAGCCTCCTATCTCAAGAACTAGTCTGCTTTGGCATATTATTCTGTATTATTTAATTGATAGTCAACATTATGAACTGAGAGAATAATACATCAAAAGTTATACTTTTTGTTTTCTCTGGGTTACATGACAGAACATGAAAAAATAACGACTGAAAATGACTAATCAGCTAATCTCGAAAAACATAACTTTGCCACAAATTACAATAATAGATTGACTAAAAAGAGTTCAGCGAATTCAGATTCTAGACATCAGTGCTAGATGTCACAAGCCATATTCTTCAGTTAAAACACAATGCAGCGCTCTCTCAGATGTGTCCTCTGAGGATGCTTACCGGGAAAAGAATTGATCAAATTCCAATGACATCACCTCCCGACCCACACTTTGTTCAAGGATAAAGTGTCCTAGCACTCCTAGGAATGCCACTTGGTGTGCACGGCAGCATATTACATGTCACCAATGGCCTTGACACTGTGGGTTACATCACAGCCTCCCATGATCCATTGCAGTTCCCATGATCCCCCTCCGCCCCCCATATCGCTGTATTGCTGATCCAAACAAGGTCACATCACAGGTCCTACAGACCTGCAACAAACTCCACTGTTTTTTTAGATTGTTGAACTGATACGTCCAGCTCCTTACTGCTGAATTTTATTTCATTCATAGCATTTTTGTCTTTTCTGCCATAATGTCTTGTAAGTTGCAGTGAAAATATATAAGTAATTTTATTTGTTTGTGAGATCAAGACCAGAAACTAATGGTAAAAGGACCGCATTTATATCGTGTTTTCTATCCAAACTGCTTTACAATTAATGCCTCTCATTCACCCATTCATACACACGCTCACACGCCAAAGGTGAAAGGCTGCCAAGCAAGGCACCAATCAGCTCATCGGGAGTGACTGGGGTTAGGTTGTTCAGGGGCATTTCTACACCCCCAGAATGAGGGATCGAACCAACAAGCCTCTGATTGCCAGACAACCGCTCTTACCTCCTGAGCCAGTCAGCGGATACCAGTGGTGAGGATACTGCTGGCAATTTCTTTTTTACCGTACAAACAAATGCTTAAGCACACATCTTTGGCACAGTACCTCCTTGTGAATGAAGCCATCAAATCAAATGTATTTGTATAGTGCACTGCATTTTACAGGCATTTGACATTATACGTTTTACAAAGGACCCTAGACCATTCCTAAACCCACACAAGGGCAAGCTTATGGAAAAAACGCCCTTGCAAGATCATGACCAGTCAAGATCATGGCAGATATAAATACCCTACCTTCTATTCATTCAAGTGGGAGTGTTAGTGACACACAGATGTGGAAAGTCCAGGGGTCAGAAAGTAAAATTCCTGCCATGCGTTTCCTCCACCCGTGAGCTCAGCCAGCAGATTTCACCAATTAGTTCAACCTCCTGGTTGAAGAATTGTGCCAATTAGCAAATCCACACAGTGAGATGTCCAGTGTTAATGTAACTCTTACAGAGTGCATACAAGTCCAACATGCTCCATGGGGATGGCCTCCTTTCTGAGCCTGGACCGGAGGCTCTAACGGCATCTCAGCCCAGGTCCTGCAGAGCCAGAGTGGACTTTTGTTGTTGCCCGGTGTTTAACCGATCAGGTAATGCAGTCGATTGCACAGTTACCTCACCTCGTCGGTCTTTTTCGGGTCTACATAGGTTGCTGATTTTAAGGAAAAACTCAAACCAGCAGACCCTGCAACCACCGACTTGCAACTGGGAGAACAGCTGTTCGTTCCAGACATTAACTCGTTTACGGTAAGGCTGAGGATACATACTGTATGCCATTGGCGAGTCTGTGATGCTCTGTAGGGTCAAAGAACCATTACTGGTTTAAGACTGAGGGGAGAGTGTCCGTTTGACATTTAGTGCCGTCAACTGAGATGTTGTTCTTTTGTCACTGGCATCATTCATCATTTCAAACACAGAAAGAAAACAAGACACCAACAAGACACCAAGTCCCTCTCAGCTGAAGATTTTATAAGTGAAACATGATAAACTAAACTAAACCCATCTTAGCTGAAATTGTCCCTAGCGATAGACCTCGAGACAAATGCATTTGCTAGTTCTATCATTCAACATGGTTTGACCAGCTCAGCTCAAGCTATGTTTTGAAACAGCTGGAAACTGGTCATTTCAAGCTGGTCATAGCTGTATTTTACCAAGGACTTCCTTCAAATCGGCAAAGAACTTGAAAAAAATCTAACTAGGGCTGACCTGCCACACCCGATTCGCTGGATCCAAGCAGGTGAGGGCTTTTTCCCCTCCCTCTTCTTCTTCATCTCCTTCTCTGGCTCAAAGGCTCTGCCAGTGGCCGGCCCATAAACCCCGCAGGGTCCCTCCGTGCATGAAATCCAACCATCCCCAGGGATTGATCTGCATGTAGGCTAACATCTGCATTTACTTCCCTTTCGGAAAGCGACAGCCCAGTGCCATCGCCTTGAGAATTGTCCTGCGCTCTATTTATCTTGAGATTCGAAAACGAGCAAGGATGCGACGGAGGATTGGCAGAAGGGCATGATGGGATGTTGGCGCAGATTCATGCTGGGTGCCTTCCAATACTTCAAAAAATGTACCTTCCTTTCTTCCACTCATCTCCTCTCCCATTCCCCAGACGTTTTTACTGTATTGGGAGGCAACCGTAGACTACCTTTGCTGGTCAGATTCTGCTAACCTTACTTCGATGTTTACCCACAGATTGATTTAATTGGAGATAATTAGACACCTTTACAGCTATGGAGTGTTTTATTATGCCAAACTGACTGCAAATATATAGCTTGTATCTGGTATCATGTGTAGGTGTAACCAGCATCGGAATAAGAGCAGAATTAAAATACTGCATGTGTGCAGATGGACTAATGTAGCCAAACAGAATTGCACAGAATGAATGTGCCTCAGGCAGGCATGCCATGGACCATCAGAAACAAAAATACAAACTAAATTAATATTCTGAAATTAAGCCAATATGTGAATTGGACAATCCTTAAAAAGATCCTTAACCAAGACAGGTCAGATGAAGACTCTTGGAAAAATGAATTTAAAGTTTATTTGAGTAGGGACAATGCCAAGAGACACAGCATCATTACTGCCAGTGTACACCAGGTTCATGTAGCTGATGTTCTGCATACCGAGATAATAGCCATTGCTAGTTTCCAACTCCCATCCCTAGTTAGATAGAAAGTTTGTATTTAAAAGCACCTCAGCAGATGTCCAAGCCTAGGTCACTGCCGGTGTCTGAAATACTGGAGATTTCTGCATTACTGCAGGAGACTTTGTGAGAGAAATACACCAATGCGGAAAATGGCTCAGAGGTGATTATACGTGGGAGAAGATTCACTCAGAGTCAGTGCACCAGTCAGGAGTTACACCTCCGCACGGGCAAGCCAGGTCCCTTTCAAAGAACCAAACAGAGACATTTACAGGAACAATTTCTAGGAATGCTCTTTCAGGAGAGCTATACAACTTAATCACACCTTAATAAACACAGCATTGAACCATAAATATCCATATGGTGTGTGTCATTTGCCATCTATATTTATGTCACTGGTTGCATAAGTGTTGTCAGACAACAAGTGGCCTATTTGCAGTTAGTGACATAAACATTTATACACTTGTGAAGGAGTGATACAGTTGTTATGGATGACCATACATAGACAATCTTATCAAATTACAAATCAGTCATGGTGGGCAATGTAAGTCGGCCTAGCTCTTACAAAGCAGACAAAAGTACTTCCATACGGCTCTGTACTTTACTTACTATTACTATTTATTTTGATATGGTTTTATGAACCGTGTAATTTCCCAAAGGACACATAAATGTTTATACTCCCATCATGTTTATCATGGCTGCCTGCCACCCAACATTTCAGCACTCGATTTCTTTAAAGGAGTGTGAATGGCACTTATCTAATCAGTATTTAATATACAGTGCTTGACACATCTGAAATCATCTTTGCTTCTCCATTTTCAAGGGAGATCATTTCAATTCATACTGTGATATTATGCACCTAATTCATATGTTTTAAAAGACAATAGTTAATAAGTGAACAGCGATTGGTGGATATTTTCCAGGATATACACTGCACAGAAATGATCAAGTACCAGCCAGAAAGTATACACTAATCACCATCAATGTTGGTCTATTGGTTGTTAGCAAGATACCGACAAGATAAGAATGTTATTGGTGGGATTTTGTTTTCAGCCCATAAGTGAGGTATGACATCACATTTGGCCCATCTCTGTTTTATTACCCCTGGAGCTAAAGTTCCATTTTTATGCACTCATGAGATATGAGGTACAGGACCTGCGATTCTCAATCTGACCCCCTCCTAAAAAGGCAGTCCCATCCATTTTACACTTGTTAATGACATTTCTTGGCATAATGGATGCCTGGATGCCCAAGGGGAACTGGTCTTCTCCATAAAATATGGGTACACTTCAACTTGGCACTGGTGCAAGGGCTGAAAAAGGGCGCTATTTAAGTTCCAAAATCCAGTCTCTGAACCTCCTTTTTCACACTGCAGTCCATTTGAAAGTCCTGATAAGATTTTTCTTCTAAAATAAATATTAGGCTACTTGCTCACAGTGTTACTGAATGAAACTATGTTCTGGACCTTGTTGTATAAATAATTTTGCAACACATAACTAAATAATAATCAAAATGGTTCCTAGTCCCTACAACATTGCAGTGCTCCAGACACTGGACAATTAGAATGCGCATTTTTAGGACATTACATGCATTCTTCCAAGACTGCAATAATAAGCTTTAAGCTTGCCCTGTGTAGCCTACACACACACATACACACACACAACCTATCTTCCTAAAGGTGCTACTTGAGAAGGTGCAATACAGCAGCTCTGTATTAATAATATTGTGGTAGGCTACAGTACACACAGTGAAATACTAAACCCAATTTCAAAACTAAACGTGCGAAAACGCCGCGCAAAAACAAACATTTCCAATAACACCATAGACATCGATTTGCAGTAGGTAATTAGGAGGCAATATTCATTACACCGGTTAGTGTGTAGCCAGCAATGTAGCCTAGGGCATGCTAGGCTTAATTAAAACACTTTAAACTAAAGCATATATATAAATAAACAGGACATGGTGACCGTAGACTACATCAAGGCGACATAGAAGCGGAAGGAACACAGTGGATTTGAATTTTTAAAACTACATTTTTTGTGTAAAACCAAGCAACTTCCACCCAAAATACTTGTATGGGGTTGTAGGCTAAAGGTTTCTTCACCTGAAGATATAGTAAGACTACGCCCTAAAATGTGCACACCAACGGGGTGAAACCATAGCAACACACAAAAGGCATTGGTCTTCAAACAGTGAGTTTAATTTCTCCATGTATTAACTTTGCATTAATTCAATAAGCGGACGACTGTCAAGATTTAGTCAAGCCAGCCGGTATTACGAGCAACAGTCCTTATCTGCAGTGAGCGTTAGCCTACTAGATGCAATTCAGATTCAATTTCAACTCCGCCCAGGCCGGGCAACCTCGAAAACACAAATATCATCGCGCGCATTGATTCCCTAAACATACTTACCGGTAACTGGGAGAAGACACAATCCGCAAGCCCAGGAAATGAGTCTTTGATGGAGGTTTTCCTTTATCTCTATCCGCCATTCCTTGCCCCCTAATCATCCATGCGTTACATCCGACAAAGTAGTAATACAGTGATGCGACCCAAACAGTAATAGAGAGAAAATCGCCTACGTAGGGGGATAGCGACAGGCGAGGAACAAGCGCCTCAGCTCTAAGAACGAAAGTCGTGTACAGTCACGAAGCTAAATCCAGTGGGGAAATAAAGATTGTATTGCATTGGTCATTTCTGGACAACCGCAGGCCCCGTAGCCGAATCGAATCGGCAAATATTTTTTTCCAGTCGCTGTTGAGTTATTTTAAATGGCATGACGGTTTGTCGCGGAAATCAAAAGATAAATAGCCTATATGCTTTTAATCAGGAAAGTATACAGTTGAAATATACATAGGCTACGTCATGTAGGCTATTCGCAATTCCACTCAGCACGCTGACCTAAATATTTCTATAAAGTGTTTTTTAATTGCACGTAACCAGACCCATATCGTGTGACAACCAACCCCAGTGACAGGTTGTGAGTTTCTACATTTTTCTTATATTAATGCAATATGATAAAAGGTATACATACTATTACTTAAGACTTAAAGGGTAGCACTAGTGTTGAAATTACTCTTACATGACGCGCTAAAATTGAGCGAGTCACAAGCGAGTAAGAAATGTGACAACCATCCCCGGTTTCCCCTATTGATTTAGCTTTTAGGACTTACAGTTGACAGGATAATTTAGTATCGTTCAGAGACATCGCTTTTAAAACTGCACACAGCTAATTTCTGTTACTTTGAAGGTCACAGACGCAAAAATGTAAAATCGAAATGTTTGCTTTCTTGAACTGTACTAATCTATTATGTTAAACATGTCAGGTAAACATTTCAGTTTTGTAGAATAAAAAAACGTATTGACAGTAAACGTATCACAAAACTGTATTAGAAACATCAGTAATGCCTTTGTTCTAGTGAGAAGAGGAAGTAATCAGCTACATTTGATGTAGGCTAAGATTTGAAAGTCTGTGACGAGTGGTTGCTAGCTGGGTAATATATTTTCACACATTGTGAGTTGGGTTTGCTGGCACCCCAAATCTCAGGCTGGTTAGCACACTGATAATGTGAGAGAAAAAACAACAACTGAGCCGAAGTAAAAGTCTAGAAAAGCCTCACAAAAGAAGAATGCAACAATTTGGTGATGTCAATTGGTTGCAGGCTTCATGCATTTAGGGGTAAGTACCAGGAAGCTGAAATTCATCTTTTTATCTCAACCCCAAGTGTATTCATTGTATTGCAAAAACAAAGGAATTGGCTTTGCTGTCCCAATACTTTTGGAAGGGACTGCACATTATATATTGTATATAATATAATATATATAATATATTGTATATTATATTTATATTATCCCATTGTATTTGTATTTTTGAATTAAATGTTGAAAATGGTTTCTATTGATATGGGATTTTGACATTGTGCCAACCAACCCCGTGTTGGGGCTGGTTGGCACAAGTGCACAACATTTTGACTTTGATCATTAGTCACCAAATTTTAGAAAACATTTGTGGATATTAACGTACATGTTAATGGGCTGGGTGAGTGTGCTCTTTTTGGCAACCTTGCAAAATGTATTTAACTTTATTTTACATGCAAAGATTCTAAATCACACTACTCCTAATGCGCAAAGATAAATTATGATACACAGTACAAATACAATTTTAACACAAAAGACAGAGGACAACACCCAGCTATCGTCTGAAATACTTATATTTTTCCAAAATGAATGAAAATTAAGGACAGCAACATGCACTTAAATAATTACCTGTTCTTAAAACTTACTGCTGCATTTTCTTCTGTTGGTGTTTCTCACAGCATTTTCAAACTGAAAAATAAATATTCAAAATGCTTCTTGACACGAGTGGCAATGACATCATTTCTGATTACTGATGATCGCATAAAATACACAAGTCAAAAAAGCCTCTCTTTGCTTGAATGTTGTCAATTTATGTAGAAACAGTGGACAAAGAAATTAATGTCTAAGCTCCTTATCAAGTTTCCAATATTAAGATACAGTACGTGATTGAGCAGTTCAATGCAAGTATGAGCCAAAACATGCTATTTTGGAAGGAGAATAGAATATTACCCAAATGCTCATTTTTGTTTTATGTTGATATTGCATTTACTACATATTACTAGATTTATTATCCCAGAGACATTTTTGCTAAATATTTTTTTATTATATCATGAAAATCTGTTCAAAATAGTGTTTCCATGATTTGTCACAGTGCTTTACAGTACTTTAAAATTGAATCAAAGGGGCACATTAGGCACTTGGAGCAAAAGGGGCAGGTGTCAGGCAACCACCACCACCACCACCCCCAAACTATTTTCATTAATTTAATGAATAAAATAAATCCACCCAGGATTTTGCCCACCCGATCCCTCCACCAAAACAGCACAATTTGAGCCCCTGTCAGTCAGGGCCCTTGGAATAGCCCTAACCGCAATTATGCAACCTAATACTACATAGCACAGATGGGTTTGCTTCAGGAAAATTAAGAACTATAATTCAAAGTCGCTGTGACATCACTACCACAAACGCCGTACCAGAGCGCGATTATATTCGGACCTCGACATTCTGGCACGGCTCGCGTCGACGGGATCGCGGCGATGACGATGATAGCGGCCATTAAAAGACACCGCATCGCATTGAAGTAGGGAGCACTTGCCGTTATGGTACCCACTCACGCGGCACGTTCATCCCACGCAGGTCTGATGACTGGAACTGATTACCTGAGTGTTGCATTCTCCATACACAGGGTTCTGCACAAGCAGTAGACAGTCAAAAAGGGCTGTTCATCACGGCCAGAACAGGATGGGACATTGTGAAGGGGCAAGTGACCTGACACAGCCAAAAACCTAACTACCTAAAGCTAATAGTACAACAAAAGCATTCCCACTGGTTTATGACTGTATATTAGACATTTCAATGCGAATCTCATTTCATTCCTCAATATGGATGAAAAACCATTCTTATTTTATATTTTTTTAAACTTAAAAGTTGTTTGTGCATTTTGCTGCTTAATGAGATGTGAATATTATTGTTGCCCTCTAGTGGTAGAAATGCTTGCTATTATTATACACTCAGTGAACACTTTATTAGGTATTTATTAGACTTCTTTTTTTAGACTTAGCCATTGGTCTTCTGCTGCTGTAGCCTATCCATTTAAGAGGTTTGACACGCGTGTTCAGAGATACTCTTCTGCATACCACTGTTGTAATGTGTGGTTATTCGCGATACGGTCACCTTCCTGTCAGCTTTGACCAGTCTGGCCCTTCTCCCCTGACCGCTCTCTCATTAACAAAGCTTTTCTACCCACAGAACTGCTGCTCACTGGACTTTTTTGTTTTTCGCACCATTCTCGGCAAACTCTAGAGACTGTTGTGCGCAAAAATCCCATTCCACGGTCAAAGTGACTTGTATAACATTTCTTCCCCATTCTGACATTTGGTCTGAAAAGCAACTGAACCTCTTGACCATGTGAGCATGCTTTAATGCATTTAGGCTACATGATTAGCTGATTAAATATTTGCATTAACAAGCTGGTGTACAGGTCTACCTGAAAGTGTTCAGTGAGTGTACATTAAAGAAAATGGCAACACATTTAAATTAAATCACCCAATTAAATGGCTGCAGACACAGGGATACCTAGGTTTATAAAATTCAGGGCTGTGAATTTTTCAACTTGGATCAAAATTGTCAATAACTTGGATAGAATTCAGTATTATGTAACGACAGCAGATGGCACTGTTCTCGTACACATCTCTGCATCTCGATAATCAGTGACTTTGTTCTTATGGCAGTACATGGTTTTGTTTTTCATCTACAGGGTTTTACAACAGTAGATGTAAGAGGATCGTAATACAAAACTAATATTTTTGGTAAAGAACTTCTTGTGGGCACAATGACTGACCAGGAAATCTCACCTACTACATTTACGAGAGATTCAAAACCTCCAAATAGCATTCCTTATAAAACCCCATCTACGTCCCAGAAGCCACCATGCAGTCCCAACAAATGTACCCAATTACAGTGGTCCCCAAATACACAGCAAAACGCTCCAAACACAGACGCAAGAGCCACATGAGGGTTACTTACATAAGCTGCATTTAATTAGGAAAAAACACTATTTTACACTTTACAAATTGCGTAAAAACAAAACACAAGAGTACATCCATTTCACAAGTTTATAAAATGAATATGGAGAAGAAGAAAAAAAAATAATTTAAAAAGTCAAAGCCTCTGTCAATGTTTGGTACAGAAGTCCTGAACGACTTCTATTGAAAACAGTTTTGGGTGGGACTTCATTCATTCACACAAAATTGATTATTTTATTATACCAATCACTCGACTGTTGGAGTCCAATATTTTTAGCAGTCCATATTCCATATTCCTACTTACTGCCAGATGCTATGATCACTACTACACCTGAAGTCTTGAGGCCGGGAGACCAGCATCGAAAAGGGTCACAATGCTGTAAATTCTATATTTTTGTCCACATTACCAAAAAAAAGGCTGAATTCCCAAAAAATTCAAAAGCAAAAGTTGGGAAACACACTCATCTTCCTAGTATGGTGCACAAAATGTCTGCCATGTACAACACCTTGCAAAGTCTGGAAAACAAAGCAGATATACATGGAAGCATCCTTTCGGGGACCTTAGTGTGAATTATTTAGTTGGATAATTAGCTGTAAACTTTGTTAGAAATCAATTTGCTTTTCATTTGTCGCGTCTCATTTCGGGAAAGCCCCATGGCAATTTGAAGCAGGCGTACCGAAATGGGCTCACATTCACTCATGCACGCACGCACACACACACACACGCACTATCCCAAAGCTACTGATAAAACTCTAAAGTATTAAATAAGAGCAATCTCAGTAATAGTAGCCAGCATTGTTTCCGGAAAACAATTCTGAAGACGTTCATGCAATACTATTTTAATATTACAGATGCGTGTATATATGCCCAAGCTTTGCTTGGAAAGGTCTAAGACCTCAATGATGAACAAACCTATACAGTTGGGCTGCTTGTTCATAAGGCACCTATACTTAAATGTGGGTCCTGCTGCTACAAAGTGGCATTCACCAGGTCAAAGTGTGATGTGCTCCTATAAGAAATGGATGGCAAACAACCAAAACTATCACTCAATATTAATGTAAATTTTACTATACATTACATGAAATGTATATCAACTCAATGAGCTGTTGTCAATTCTCTGCAATCGGAGGCCATTGAGATCAACCCAGGTTCAACCCATCCGACCACAGGCGTTTGCCTGCAAGTTAATAACTAACATTACAATAGGACGTAACCTGGCCTTATGTTAAAACCTGGCCAACTGACAAGGTTTGTTCATCCAGGGCAGGGACAGATTCAACTGGAAGAGATTAATCTCATCTGATCTTCTGGTTTTTTTGATTGCAAAATGTCTAAGAGGACAGAAAAGCAATGGGCAGTCACCGAAAATATGAAGCCCTTCATTTTCAATTCTGCATGCCGATATGGAGGTTTCAGAGTGAACAGCCAGAGAACATGGTCAAGTCCAGTCCTGCTTGGTGTAAAGTATTATTGAGATCGTTTTCCAAACTGTACCAATCCTTCTACAGCACGTGAGAAAAAAAAAAAAAATTTGAACAAAAAAAAGAAAAAAGAAAATGCACACTTCAGGCCTAAAGTAGTCTTTCAGAAGAGACTAGAAGATTCTGGAAAACCTGCTATTAGCAGTTATTACTATTACTTACTGATATTGTAGTGACTGAGAAAACGTATCTCGGCCAAAGTCTCACACAAGCCGTTGTGTGTACTCTATATGCCTTCTATATGACCTGTTCGCCTTAATCTTCAAGTTACAGCTAGCCTCATGTACTTTTGGCTTTTGAAAAGAGCAGCTCACAACACCATTAGAGTCATAATGAAAATAATCTCTTTTGTACAATACAAAAAATAAATAACTATTCAACATAGCTTAAGAACACTTAAATTATAGTGAAAGTTTTTTTTGTTTGTTTGTTTTAGTTTTTTTGCTTGGAATGTGCATTGTCAACAAAAAAAATAAGCCTTGCTTTTAATTGAATATGGAAGCTATGAACAGTTGTTTTTTATTTGTTTTTGTTTTTTTTGGCTGTGCACTTTTGTTACAGTAGAACCTCAAGAGATATGAACTCAAAAAAGCTAAAAGTCTGGTCAACTGAACAGGGCATGGGATAGGTAGAACACCAATACAAAATGACAACTGCAAAACGCATAATTATGAACATAATTAATTGAAGTCATATCAAAAGTAGACGAGGGAGTGAACAGAATGGCTGTTGCTAAAGCACAGCCAGCAAGGACCGAGAAGCAGCCGGATCATTTTAAATCTTTTAAGAACTTTGCACAGATGGCTACAGCCAACGCAGGAGTCCACAAGAGTGCAAAAGCCTGTTGCTTTGCCAATGTCACTGTACGGATTAGGCCATTTTACAAGTTGAATGCAACGGAAATATTTAATTTCCTCAAATTTGTGCATTTCGACATCACTTTCAGAGTTCTGAAAATGTCAGTGTTTTAAATGATGTTCATTCCTGACGCGTTCAGTTCTGAGGTCCTACTGTAGTTCCTATAGAGCAAAACCGATATATTAAGCATTACACAGGATAATAAACAATGCATTTAAAAATAATCTATTTAAGCAATGGTGATCTATTACTTTCCTGTGTGGACCATCGTAGGCTAGCCATTTTTGGGACGCAAATTTAATATTGTCAGTTCAGGGATTGAGATTGCGGCCATTGTAGCGATCCACTCAAACACTAAACACCAAAATACCAATAGGAAAAGAAAGCACATCACTCATTCATACGGCTCCTACAAAAGTAGTGTTGAAAGAGACGTTTGTATTAAATTTTGCAGTTCGCGGTACTGAACTGACTTCATATACTGCAACACTGCCCACACATACAGGGTTAAAGGTTTTTCTTTTTCGTACATAAAACTAAACGTGGAAGACAAGTTTGTGGATCGCAGTGGTATGTTCTGAACAGGTTTGGCCCACCCACAAGCAAACCAATTAGCAAAAGTAAACCTCTGCCAAATTCTGCACTTTTCTCTTCCACAGTATATTCCCGTTTGCATTTCTACACCACTGTTCTTTCACAAAATAGCCGATTATTTGCGCTAGTTTGATATTTGCGCTAGTTTGAAGTCGATTCAACAACCATTCAAGAAATGAAATGAAACGTGCTTTGTTAATGGAAAAATCCATGGGAACTTTCAGTTAATTTCCTGAAATTTTCATGGAATCTACCCCAATCTGGTTTTCACAAGCATGAGCAGATCAGATGCACCGGCTCTCAATCTCCCTCCAGCACTTGAATATGTCCTCCTTCCACAGCACATGGTTGACATTGTGGTCACAAAGAAATTTACCATTTGAATGTGCTTTTGTGTGCAACATGGTATAACCAACCAACTTGCCAGAAAATTGAAAAACGAATTGAGGCAGATTTCATCACCCAGTTTCATCCGAATTAACAAGAAATCAGAAATATTTCAGAAAAGGTATGACACAAATGCTCATTTGGGAAATGTGAGAATTCCCAATTTTTCAACACAAACTTATCTTAAGCCTTAAACTAAGAGGAGGAACAGGAATATCTTTTAGGTTTTGGTGACGCCATCTCTTTAGAGCTACCCCGAAAGAGAAATAGCAATGATAAGCTCCTAAATGCCAGTCAGAATCATCAGAAAATTCTGCTCTAGTTTCCCACTCTACAGATTGGACTTCCCCCTCAAAGAAGCCATTTATAGTGGTTTTAGCTCGAGGATTGGTGACTGGCTGCACATTATGAAGGCCAAATTAGCACAATCACATAGTTTTCCACCCGACTGCCCCTGGGTTGCCTTTATTCTGAAAACTACATTTTTGCTAATTTCCTCATTTAAATAAAATCCATTAAAAAACACCCTATAGGCCCATTTCTTTTAAAACCTCAAATTAAAGTTATCTTCTTTAAAACAAAAGTGCACAGCCAAAAATTAAAATTACATTTTTTTTTTTTTGGTTTTACATACGCGTACATAAAGCTGTGCTACAGAATACACGTCGAACAAATAAGTCGCAAATTATATATCGTTTGCTCCACACAGCACGAGTGTATTGTATGGTCACGTGTATAATGGTAAATTTGACCTTTTTGATAAAAACAGAATACTTCATTGCCCACTGTGTATTTCATTAATAAAATCTTACGTGTTTCCAAAATGTTACACCAGCCTATGTTGCAGCTATCTGGAAAGCCACCGAATGCTGGCATCCAAATGGATAATTCCATGCAGTCGACAAAATATGTGACGAATAATGTGTCAAGGAAATGGGGAAATTCGTCAAATAACCAGAAAAACTGTAGGTTAACAAATACTGAAGCCAAAGCCTATTTTAGCCTACTACAGCACTGTGTTCAACAGTTTATTTCCGGTGTTTAGCCTTTCGTTTTTTTGCCGTCGTGTCGATTGGTTTGTTTAGTTTTGCATTTTTAAAACGAAACGGTTGCTATGGTATTTCCTTTCCACTTGTCTTGCAGATGTACGGAGGGAAGGGTTATGCCAGGTGCCTTCGACTGTTTCCTCTTCTTTCTTTTTTCTGTTACCCGTTTCTTAGCTCATCCTCACTGATCACCATCTAGAAGAAAAAGGAAAGGAAAAAATAAGATAGACACGTTAAAAACAAAAAGGAACACATCTAGTAGTCTAGTGCGCTAGTCTGACAGTGCACCCAAGGACAGAAAATCCATTTGCACAATCCACAACTTGCGTTTTAAACAACCTCTTTAATTTAATGACAGCGAAAGGAATTGCTTCGCTGCATAGCTATTGTTATCGGTGTAACGTTGCTGAATATAATATGCTAAAGCGATGGAGACGGCATCGTAAACTTGATAGTTATTGATACGAGGAATGGTGGTGAGTGCACACACAGACTGTAGACTACTGATTAGGTTTAATTTCACGGTGAAGTCTTTTTTTTGCCTACTAAACATCTACCCAATCCTATTGACTTGTTTGTGGCAGAAGGAATAAAAAAATGTTCTCTTTCACGTTCAAACATGGCAATTAGTGTAATATCATATGAAGTTTTAATTAAAATGTAACAGCCCTATTGCACATCTGCCCAAAACAGGGTCATGTGTCAGCAGTGGTAAAGTATTCCAAAGGCCACTCCCGATAGCTTCTATAGACGCATTTATAGGGTGTCTTCAATAAAAATGTCTATCGTATGAGCGCATTTTACCCTGCAGAGCAGTGTAACTAGTGAGAACATTTTTTGTTTTCCAAACACAAGGTAGAGCCACATCCAAAAAAACTACAAACCAAATCCAAACCTGACATGATATTACCACTACACAATATTATTTTGCATGCCCGTATCAAGAGCAACAAGGCTTGATATTAACAATGCTTTGATAAGCAATCAGTTTATAACTGGGTATGAACTGAAGCATCTAGGCTCAAACGCCTTGCACGAGGGCAAAATTGCAGTGCTCCATCTGTAATGTCAATATGTAATCTCTCAGTGCAAGTCCAGTTCTTACACGACATAATACAGTACTGCGCAAACACAAGACACAACCGTTCCTTTTACGTTCTTTTATGTACTTCCCAGTGAAAACAGCCATAAGTGCACGTTTCTTTTCCTTCCAGTGTTAGAAAATAACACGGAAACATCCATTTAACATAAAATGACAATGGAAAGTCTGGGCACATGGAGCCAGACTGGGTGGGTTGGTGAGCAATGCTGGATTAAGCACTGGCGTATGAACGCCGGCGATGCTGGATTAAACACTGGCGTGTGAACGCCGGCGATGCTGGATTAAGCACTGGCGTGTGAACGCCGGCGATGCTGGATTAAGCACTGGCGTGTGAACGCCAGCGATGCTGGATTAAGCACTGGCGTGAGAACGCCGGCGATGCTGGATTAAGCACTGGCGTGTGAACGCCAGCGATGCTGGATTAAACACTGGCGTGTGAACGCCGGCGATGCTGGATTAAACACTGGCGTGTGAACGCCGGCGATGCTGGATTAAGCACTGGCGTGTGAACGCCGGCGATGCTGGATTAAGCACTGGCGTGTGAACGCCGGCGATGCTGGATTAAGCACTGGCGTGTGACCGCCGGCGATGCTGGATTAAGCACTGGCGTGAGAACGCCGGCGATGCTGGATTAAGCACTGGCGTGTGAACGCCGGCGAGGGGGCGCACCTGCATTACTGCCGGCCGTCGCCGGGATGGGACCGGTGCGGGGGATTTTAGAGCCCTTGCATTTCTCCGCACCGTGTGGCTCAGGCGCCATCCCCCTCTTCCTCAGAGAGGCCTCCCTCCGCTGGCATTCCCAACTCGAACCTGGAACAGGAATCACAAACACATTACACTGCATTCAAGGCATTTAACCAACGCTTTAATCCAGAGCGCCGTACAATGAAGTGCAGATCGAACAGAGGGACAAGCTACCCTTGTCCTAGAGCGATCACACGGACACAACTTGAAGAGTACATCAACTTTCCAACTGTTATTAGAACTTTATTTCGCCACTAGGTCCCACTGGGATACAGAATATCTTTTACAAGTGGAGATCTGCCCAAGGTCTGCATAGCCCAGGAACACACGTCTGGCCCAAGTGGCCAGTAGTGCAGCTGGTTGTCATTCCTCCAATCAGCGACTGATTTAAACCCGACGCATCAGGTGAGTGTGACCACTGGCCAATCAGGCGACACTGTTGGACACCATTGGCCTATCACACGTAAGAGAAAACCAGCGGTACTACTGACCCTCGGGGGCCAGATTTGATAATCCCTTGACACCAAATTCCATTTTAAAACCGGTGTCCTCCCATAGCACCAGGGAATACGGCACCGATTACAGAGGCAGGAGTCAATCATCCACCACACCCCATCTACGCAAGCCAACATGATTCCATGCGAGAAGAGCCAATTTTAGAAAAAACTCCCACCTCATTCTCAGATATTCTAGATATACAGTGCATCCGGAAAGTATTCACAGCGCTTCACTTTTCCCTCATTTTGTTATGTTACGGCCTTATTCCAAAATGGAATAAATTCATTTTTTCCCTCAAAATTCTACACACAACACCCCATAATGACAACGTGAAAAAGTTTTGAGATTTTTGCAAATTTATTAAAAATAAAAAACTAAGAAATCACATGTACATAAGTATTCACAGCCTTTGCCATGAAGCTCAAAATTGAGCTCAGGTGCATCCTGTTTCCACTGATCAACCTTGAGATGTTTCTACAGCTTAATTGGAGCCCACCTGTGGTAAATTCAGTTGATTGGACATGATTTGGAAAGGCACACACCTGTCTATATAAGGTCCCACAGTTGACAGTGCATGTCGGAGCACAAACCAAGCATGAAGTCAAAGGAATTGTCTGTAGACCTCCGAGACAGGATTGTCTCGAGGCACAAATCTGGGGAAGGGTACAGAAAAATTTCTGCTGCTTTGAAGGTCCCAATGAGCACAGTGGCCTCCATCATCCATAAATGGAAGAAGTTCGGAACCACCAGGACTCTTCCCAGAGCTGGCCGCCCGTCTAAACTGAGCAATCGGGGTTGAAAGGCCTTAGTCAGGGAGGTGACCAAGAACCCGATGGTCACTCTGTCAGAGCTCCAGCGTTCCTCTGTGGAGAGAGGATAACCTTCCAGAAGGACAATCATCTCTGCAGCAATCCACCAATCAGGCTTGTATGGTAGAGTGGCCAGACGGAAGCCACTCCTTAGTAAAAGGCACATGGCAGCCCGCCTGGAGTTTGCCAAAAGGCACCTGAAGGACTCTCAGACCATGAGAAACTAAATTCTCTGGTCTGATGAGACAAAGATTGAACTCTTTGGCGTGAATGCCAGGCGTCATGTTTGGAGGAAACCAGGCACCACTCATCACCTGGCCAATACCATCCCTACAGTGAAGCATAGTGGTGGCAGCATCATGCTGTGGGGATGTTTTTCAGCGGCAGGAACTGGGAGACTAGTCAGGATTGAGGGAAAGATGAATGCAGCAATGTAGAGACATCCTGGATGAAAACCTCCAGAGCGCTCTTGACCTCAGACTGGGGCGACGGTTCATCTTTCAGCAGGACAATGACCCTAAGCACACAGCCAAGATATCAAAGGAGTGGCTTCAGGACAGCTCTGTGAATGTCCTTGAGTGGCCCAGCCAGAGCCCAGACTTGAATCTGATTGAACATCTCTGGAGAGATCTGAAAATGGCTGTGCACTGACGCTCCCCATCCAACCTGATGGAGCTTGAGAGGTGCTGCATAGAGGAATGGGCGAAACTGCCCAAAGATAGGTGTGCCAAGCTTGTGGCATCATCTTCAAAAAGAATTGAGGCTGTAATTGCTGCCAAAGGTGCATCAACAAAGTATTGAGCAAAGGCTGTGAATACTTATGTACATGTGATTTAAGTTTTTTATTTTTAATAAATTTGAAAAAAATTTAAAAAAACTTCTTTCATGTTGTCATTATGGGGTGTTGTGTGTAGAATTTTGAGGAAAAAAAAAAGAATTTATTCCATTTTGGAATAAGGCTGTAACATAACAAAATGTGGGAAAAGTGAAGCGCTGTGAACACTTTCCGGATGCACTGTATTTGTCTGTATTTGTTACTTTTTATGAATTATGAAAGACTGCTACATTTGTTCTGTGAATTCTACTTAGGTAGGATAATTAAATTAAATTCAAGGAAAGAAAAAAAAAATTCTATCTTTTCACTGTTTTCAAAACAATGTGTTAGTTTAGTTAGTTAGCTAAATCTGAGAACGTAAGGTGGGAACCTTAAGGTGGTTCACTTGGTGTGGAACGACTCTACAGCAGTGATCATCCGTGCCTCAGATTGGAACTCTAATTATTTTCTCCAGAATAATTAACTGAACAACTGGTGGGAGAGTGGAAAACCAGCAGTTCTAGGCCCTCCAGGACCACTGCAGTCCAGACTCCCTCATGAAACATGCAGAAGTCACCAAAATGGCATCCCATCAGAATTTAACTGGGCAAGTTTGATATTTACAGCATACGTTTTTTCATTTTCCTTAAAAATATTAAAAAAACTTGCAGCCAGGGGGCGGACTCTCACCGCTGGCGCTGCTGTGGCCGTGGGAGCTGTCCGTCATCGGTGGCTCCGCCTCCTCCTGAATGGTGGGGACCGAGGCCAGCAGACCTAGGAGAGGGGGGCAGAGGGGAGGGGAGAGTCGTCATGGCGATGTATTCACACACCCGAGACCTCTGCAGCTACAAAGGGAATTAAATAGACATGAGAGCAGGAAGGGAAAAGAAAAAAATAATAATAATGATGAAGCGGGGACTGTGGGTGTGTTTCTGATCATGCTACGGAGGCGTGGTGGATACACGGGGGGGTTCATCTTCTCCTCCCCTGTAGCGACATTGAAACGGGAGAAGAACCAGCTGGCCAATATCCTCACGACAGGGACACGACAGGGACACGACAGGGACACGACAGGGACACGACAGGGACACGACAGGGACACGACAGGGACACGACAGGGACACGACAGGCCTACTCAGAGCCCAGGCTTATTCCAGTTTGGCCTTTGAAGACGAAATGATGCCGTTACGACTGCACAGAAAGCAGCATCACAGAGAGGAAAAGTGGATCGCGTTTCGCATTTCATAATATAAAAACTCATCAACAACACCCTGGCTTGAGCAGAACACTCACAAAAGGGACAAAACGTACTTCAGACTCCATGGATTAGCTACGCTGATCGCGATGCGTTGCCTTACATATCCCGCTAACCACGGACAATTACAACGCTGATTTACATAAATGTAAACAAACAGCCTTTGGTGCATGTCCTGCTTTACCATATCCAAACTGCCCCTCGGTGTGCCCCTGCTGTCGCCCTTAACCAGGGCACTGGCCGAGGACTGGAGTTGGTCCCCGGGCAACGTACTATGGCTGCCCACTGCTCCTAAGTAACCAGGTTGGGTTAAATGCCGAGATTGCCGTAGAAGACAATGACAATAATCTCTTTAAGTCTCTTTCAGACAACCAACAGTTGCTTGGCAAACAATGTTGTGTGTACCCACTATGAAAAGCCTGCAATGTAATCAATGCCCCCAAACAGGTTTAATAGAACATACATCATTCTCACCATTAAGCATTTTAACTGCACAGTTCTTTGTAGTATAACACTCATATGTACACTAACTATACCTGATGAAGGCCTTTGTAGCATGAATGCTGCACCGTTTAAACTTTGAACATTCAATACAGGGAACGGTTCTCTCCACATTAGATAACCCAGGACTGACTAATGACATGCCAGGTGAGAAACTGGCTAACCATCTGTTAAGCATGAATGCCTAATTACTTCACCACCACAATACCAGAAATGACCTGTAAAATAAAGCAAAATAAAGGTTTGCAATCAAAACAAACTTTTGCAACAATTTTTTGTCCAGCGATGTTCTGAAATGTTACGTTGCATGCCTACAGCTTATTACAAGCCACGTTATCCAGTAACTACAGTGTACATTAATAATTAATTATGTTATGGTATAAGGACTCTAAAGCTAGACTTTCCTCAAACTATGCCTAAAGAGGATCAAAGCAATGTGATTAAAGACCAAGCAACACAAACAAAATGGCGGTCAGTGTACATATACACAGTAGGACTCCATCTCAATATTTGACATGAAGCCTTTGGACACCACAGGTAGTCTCCCTTCAGCAAGCACAAAGGCACAAATAGGCTTTATATGGTTTTGGTTGGGCAACAGGTATAATAAACAGGTCACAAAATGTCACAATATTCAATATAAGCAAGGAAAGGAAAGTCATTGTAGAGGTCCATGTTAAAGGTACAACAGGTCAGATGTTTGTGTTAAAACATTGTTACAAGACCACTGTAAACCCTTTCCTATCATTGAAAAAAGGCTCACTGACATGTTGACATACCCTCCGTCTGTGTTTACAGTCCTTAAATTCGGGTTTAAAAATATACAGTTGACACACCGACACTGGACCAAAACATAGTATAGCTGTACAATAATTCAAGCTCAAATGGTTCTCATTGCCACAGCCAATAGTGTTTCAACGTCAGTGTGTTCACAGAGAACGGGGAGGGATAAACAGTGTTGTGGTTTGAGGGTGTTTGTTGCTGCAATTTCTCTCTTGACCGTGACGAGTCCGAAATGACCCACTGTACCTTATGAAAACCCGGTTTTACTTGAAGCAACGCTCAAACATCTTTGCCTTTTGTCTCCATCACAAAACTGTCGGCAACTTCTGTTCCCGCCCTGTGAACATTTTTGTGGTAAAAAGTCAGGAGAGAGCTGTGGTGGCACACGGCTAAAGTAACGGACCCTGATGGCATCAGTTCCTTACAGTTGCACACCGAGGACCGGGGTTCAATTCCCGGTCCTGCAAAAGCAGAGTTTGGCCGGCTCACGTGGAGTGGCATAATTGGCTTGCCCGCTCTGAGGGATGGACTCGGCAGGCGTCAGTAGAATCGCTGAGCACAATAACGCCCCGGGTGCCTCAGAATCTCCGTGTCGTTTTCAGGATTGCTCGATCCATCTGGGCCGCCAAGGGATGCAGCCATAAGCGGTGTATACCCGGGATGTAGCCAGGCTATATCTGTTTTGCTAACTGGGTCATTTGTGAGCTGTACACAATCGAGTCCAAAACTCAGATGTAAAACACTTGAGACACAGGGGTCAGAATGGGTGAGGAGAGTACTGACTGAACTGAACAAACCGCATTAATCAAAGACCTGCTCATAAGGCCCCGAGTGTGTGTTTTTGGGGATGCGGGCGACACTCACTCAGCCCCTCCCGAGTGTGTGTTTTTGGGGACGCGGGCGACACTCACTCAGCCCCTCCCGAGTGTGTGTTTTTGGGGACTCGGGCGACACTCACTCAGTCCCTTGTAGTGCGAGAGCTGCTGGTAGACCTGTTTCATCCTCTCGATGTTGAGCCGGCTGACCTCGGCGTGGTTCATCATGGGTTTGGGGTAGTCCACGCCCACCACGCAATTGGCTGCCTTCTGCACCATCTCCGGGGCGTTCCAGGGCTCGTAGATGTACCGGTTGGGATAGTCCTTCAGCTTTGGGATGTACCTCCTGCAGGTGGGAAACAACCAAGGTTTTGTTGGCACAAGAAAATATTCAGACACTTGTATACATAATGTGGGTAAATGAACAAATGATTGCCGGCGTCAGATGCTGCGATATACACTCAGTGAGCACTTTATTAGGCATTTAATTTTCTTTGACATATTGGTTTTGTGCTGCTGTAGCCTATCCACTGTTCAGAGCTGCCCTTCTGCATACCACTGTTGTAATGTGTGGTTATTTACGCTACGGGCACCTTCCTGTCAGCTTTGACCAGTCTGGCCCTTCTCCTCTGACGTCTCTCATTAACAATGCTTCTGCTTGCAGTACTGCTGCTCACTGGATGTTGTTTAGTTTTTCACACAATTCTCTGCAAACTCTAGAGACTGTTGTGCATGAAAATCCCAGGAGATCCCAGGAGACAGCAGTTTCTGAGATACTCAAACAAACCTGTCTGCCACCAACAATCAATCCACGGTCAAAGTCACTTAGATCACATTCCTCCCCCATTCAGACAATCGGTCTGAACCACAGCTGAACCTCTTGACCACGTCTACATGCTTTTATGCATTCAGTTGCTGCCACATAATTGGCTGATTAAATATTTGCGTTAACAAACAAAGGTCTACCTAATAAAGTGTCTACTGAGTGAATATAATATTAATAACAAACATCCATTTTCAGAGCACCTTCCATAGAGGGAATAAGTCAGCATAGAGTAAGTGCATCAAAAGTATCCTAAGGGGGAATAACCGGTCAAAAAGACCTTCTTCACTTCCGTAATTTCAGTATTTTCAGGCCTGTTGGGGTCAGTAGAACATTGGACGTGAATCAGACGTACACGCCGACCTAATAAATGGCTAACTGAGCGCACGTCGGCGCATCCTGAACGTGGGCGGGCCGTGGGCCACGCTTCCCCACCTGATGTAGTCTCCGCTGGGGTCGGTGCGGCGGCCGAAGCCCACGGGGCAGTAGCAGTGGAAGAACTGCTGGAAGAAGGCGCTGCAGGAGAGCCACATCCAGCTGCCCGCGTTCACGCTGTAGTCTGCGTCCAGCAGCAGCTCCTCGAACACCTGGGGGAGGCAGGGACACGGGCTCAGCACAACATGGAGGCAGGGACACTGCTCAGCACAACATGGAGGCAGGGATATGGGTGCAGGTTCATCACAAAATGGAGGCAGGGATATGGGTGCAGGTTCATCACAAAATGGGGGAACTGCAGTACATTCCAGAAGTATTCATTTTCACTCTGAACTCTAGCAATAAATAAATAAATAAATAAATAAATAAATAAATAATAAGCTTGAATAAAACAATCACTATTTGGCTTTGAAGTGAAGACTTGGTGCGGTACTAAAGTTCAGACTTTCAGCTTTGAGGGTTTTCATCCATATTGGGTATACAGCGTAGGAATTATTGGCCTTTATACACCGTTTGCCTCAAATCAAAGCTAAAGCTCTGCACTTCATATCTCTAATTCAATGAGCTGGAGCACAGCTCAACAAATGTCTCCCTGTCCAAATACTTACGGACTGCACTTACGGTACATTAATAAAAAGGGCTGCAATTCCTACATGGTTCGCCCGATATGGATGAAAATATCACTCAAATTACAGAAGGCAGTCTGTACTTTATCATTTCATTTTCAAATAAGCAATTTGGGGTTGTGGCTACACCGGGGATCGAACCATCGACCTCGCGGATTCCAGTCATGTACCTTAACCACTACGCTACAGGCATGTACCTTAACCGCTATACTACAGGCATGTACCTTAACCACTACGCTATAGTCATGTACCTTAGCCACTACGCTACAGGCCGCCCACAGTAAACACGGGGGTGCAATTCGTACACGGCTCACCTGGTATGAAGGTAAATATCCTCAAATTACATTAAATAATCTGCACTTATAACCTCATATGCACCCTTTAATTTAAAAAAAAGTTCACGTTTCTGGTGCTAAAAAAACATAATATCACGCCCCAGGGGCCACTAAATTATACCCTGCATCGTCTTTGTTCACTGCAGAGGCTGCTAATGGGGATCAGACTGTGTGTAAACAAACAGCAGCAGCTATGGGGGAACATTCGTCTGACGTCAAAGAGAGGTGCAAAAATATAAATAAATACGGCTGCAAGCCGATTCCATTTCAGGCAACTCCAAGATCATTTAATATATATATACATATATATATATATTTTTTTTTTTATATATCAGTGCCAAGTGCCAAGTAACAATGGCAAAGAGCAGACGGCAGCTTTCTAAATACTTTAAAAATTAAATAATCCTCGGCATGCATTTTTAATAATGAAATATTACTATCACTACAAATAATTCATATTAGCCATGTTGGCAGTAGTAGTAGTAGCAACAATAGTGCAATAAAAACAGTACATGATAAAAACGTAAAATGACTGAACCACATTTCTATAAGACATTAGCAAGCAGCACAACACACGGTGTGCGTAGGGAGATTACAGCGGGTTCCTAAAAGCGGCAGAATCCACCTCCTGCCCTAGTAACAGAACCCCGCTCACATGGTACGCTGGCAGCGTTCCCATGGGGACGGGCCACTGACGCAATGTCCTGCATCTTTTAACCCTTTGAAGAGCAGGTTTTATGGAACGTCCGCGATTAGAGAATTGCTGCGTTTTGATCTTACAGTTAATCGAGCAAAAATAAGAAAAGCATATACCGTGATGTACACCCAGTGAGCACTTAATTAGGTAGACCTGTACACCGTCTCGTTAATACAAATATTTAATCAGCCAGTCATGTAGCAGCAACTAAATGCATAAAAGCATGCAGACGTGGTCAAGTGGTTCAGCTGTTTTTCAGACCAAATGTGAGAATTTGGAAGAAATGTGATCTAAGTGCCTTTGGCCATAGAATGATTGTTGGTAGCAGAAAGGGCGGTTTGAGTATCTCAGAAACTGCTCCTCACATTCTCACGCACAACAGTCTCTAGAGTTTGCAGAGAACGGTGCGGAAAACAAAAACATCCAGTGAGCAGCAGTTCTGCGAGCAGAAATGCGTTGTTAATGAGAGAGGTCAGAGGAGAAGGGCCAGACTGGTCAAAGGAAAGTGACTGTAATCAAATCACCACACATTACAACAGTGGTATGCAGAAGAACATCTCTGAACACAACACATCAAACCTCTAAATGGATAGGCTACAGCAGCAGAAGACTTCAGTCTAAAGAATAAGTCTAATAAATACCTAATCAAGTGCTCACTGAGTGTATTTTGTCCAAAGATTCTAAATACTGTATTTGACTAGTTTTGTTTTGGTGATATAAACTTTGGGCCAGCCCGCCCAGCCCGACGCCCCACCTTCATGCCGCTCTCCCAGCTGAGCCACAGGTCCCCGCGGGTGAGGAAGCAGGCCACGGCGTGCCGGGCCAGGTGGTGGATCCAGCCCTCCTGCCGCAGCTGGGTCATGATGGCGTCGATCCAGGGGAAGCCGGTCTGGCCCTCGGCCCACTTGGCCAGCGCCTCGGGGTTACGGTCCCAGGGGATCTGCACGCAGATGGGGTTGCCCTCCATGCGGTCGAAGTTGGGGTTGTTGGTGGCGGCCGTGTAGAAGAACTCCCGCCAGAGCAGCTGTCCGAACAGGGAGAGCGGGGGGGTGCAGTGCCTCCGGACCTAGGGGGGAGGGGGGGAGCACAAGACATGCGCTTCGTTTTAGTTTTCGGCCAAGTGCTGACGTAACGAACCAAGACTGCAAGTCCTGAAGGGTCCTAATAGGTCTTCCCGTGCCAAGCTACAGATATATGAGAGCGAACCAGTTAGAGGCCATCGTTAATGCCACCATGATGACTCGTTTCCAATTACAGTAAGATTCATCACAGGACTGAAAATGGAGGGGGAAGCAAGATTTCGCAAATGGATTGTGGTGCCCAGTTGAGTATTTCTCAATGGGAATTTAATGACTTCACGGATTTGAAGAGGTGGGACCGCTCCAGCAAATGCCGAAAAATGTGACCTGGAGGTCCTCAAACCTAGCCCTGGGAAGTCTTTTCTGAGGTTGTACCCAGCTGCTTTTACTGGTCAAATAATCAGGTCAGTTCCAGGCAGAAAAACAGCAGGGCACTCCTGGATACCTTTGCCTATGGATTTTTCCAGATCAAAGTACTATTTCTCCATGGGAAAAATTAATAGGAGTTTCACAAAACTGTCTGTTAAGGTCTGTGATTTAGGCTGCCGTTTTCATCCACACATATTTCTCTCTTAATTGGCACTGGGCCCACTGAATTCCAATGCCACTTTCAAACCAAAATCAATTATTTTGGCAACACGCATGAATGATAGCTGAAAACACAGGCAGATACAGCCTTGCACATGATGTTTTAGACTTACGCAGTAATAACACAGGAGAGCGTACCTGGTGGTAGAGCTCACGCAGCTTGTAGTAAAAGACCCGACAGGACAGGCAGCCGAAACGCAGGTAGGGACTCAGGCCGGTGGGACTGGCCATCAGGGAGGACATGCTTATCCGAGGCCGCTCGAAATTAGCCACCCACGTCTGCAGTCGCACGAAAAGAGGGAAACAAAAACATTCTGAACCCAAGGGGTGCACAGCAAGGGCCGATCCGTTCCAGGATTTTGTGCCTACCTAATTGACTCATTCAGGTTTTACATGTCAGACAGTATTGACTCTGTTGGGAGTTTCAGATCTAACAGGCAAGAGCCTTTACAGCTCTGGCATTTGTTTGGGTGCATCAGTGACGTGTGTGTGTGTGTATATGTGTGTGTGTGTGGGTGCGTGTGTGCGTATTTGTGTATGTATATGTGTGTGGGTGTGCGTGTGTGTATTTGTGTATGTATATGTGTGTGCGTGAGTGTATTTGTGTGTGCGTGCGCGTGTGTGTATTTGTGTATGTATATGTGTGTGGGGGGGGGGGGGGGGGAGAGAGAGAGAGAGAGAGAGAGAGAGAGAGAGAGAGAGAGAGAGAGAGAGAGAGAGAGAGAGAGAGAGAGAGAGAGAGAGAGAGAGAGAGAGAGAGAGAGAGAGAGAGAGAGAGAGAGAGAGAGAGAGAGAGAGAGAGAGAGAGAGAGAGAGAGAGGGACCGCTCACCTTGCGGTCCAGGTGCTTGTTCAGCCTCCCCAGGGCCTCGCTCTCACCCCCCTTCCACACGGCTGGGCTCAGCCCATGCGTCTTAAAACCTGTGGAACAGGAAAGGTGCGGATGAGGTATTTATGCGTACACAAAGAGCAATGGGCATTCCAGATTAGAGAACCAGCTCCAGGCCACGGAGAAACAGGCTTAGGCAGGTGTGAACGGCACATGTAAAAGGCTTCGGAAACACGGGGTGCTTTGGTCTAAGCCTATTAACGGGACTAGATGGCTACAGACCGTGCCAAAAGCACTTTGTGCTTGTTCTGGGACACAGATATAACATACAGAGACAAAGCAGATATTGCATCAACAAAACATCACGCCCTGACCATCATACTAAAACCCCATGACATGCACTGTGTGCGCAGTAAGGTCCGTAAGTATTTGGACAGTGGCACTTTTTAAAGGGAATGTTTAAAACACTGTTCACTTCGTATGGATGTAAACGCACTGACAGTCACTGCCAGTATTTCCCTCCATATGAAGTGAGAATACACGCTTCATGCTTCGATTCTTAATTCATTACGGGGCCCAATCATTTATTTGCCTTAACATTTACGAAGTCATGCGCTACAGCAGTGAACAGGCTTCACAGATAGACATTAGAACTGTGCACACCTCAATATTTGTTTATCGCAAGTCATATCATTGAATCGTCGAATCAAATATTCAATATTCAACAAATATTCAACAACGTTATTGCATATTTTCCTCATACCGCGCAGCCCGAGTTGGAGGCACTCCAGTTTGCTGCAGTGCTACAGTTCCTGCGACCCCGTTTGACCTGCGCTACGACCCCTTTCACCTGCGCTACGACCCCTTTCACCTGCGCTACGACCCCTTTCACCTGCGCTACGACCCCTTTCACCTGCGCTACGACCCCTTTCACCTGCGCTACGACCCCGTTTATGACCGCTCGGCGCGCTTGTGCAACCACTTCATTCTGCCGGTCAGTTACTGTTTAAAAATGCTCAAAACTACGGGTGTGCATCTCTCCCTTATAAGACGATCCGATACACATCTAGATACATGGGCTGCGATATGATTCAGGGGCGATGCATTTCAATACGGAAGCATTCTGTGCCATGCAATCTGATGCAGTTCTTAACATTAGTTTAATGTAGAGTTGTAGATATTCATTCAGTGTAGACACCTTCTTAAAACACGCGCCGCCCTTCCCACACAGACGGAGGGATGGACGGCAGGACAGATAGCAGGACGGAGGGAGGGAGGGACGGACGCTCACCCAGCTCCTGGAGGGACGGCACGCCGTAGCGCTCGTCGTGGTTGGGGGAGATGTCGGCGGGGCAGCTGTCCATCTGCTGGCGCGTGACCGCGGGCAGGGGCTTCCGGGGCAGCTCCAGGCGGTTAACGATGGCCTGGAACCTCTTGAAGGTCAGCGGGGGGCTGTTGTTGTTCAGCTCGATTATCCTGCGCAGGAGAGAAGGCGCCGGAAGGACAGCCACGTTATTACCAGCCGGGCAGCAGAAACAGCTCATTGCTCCCGGAGTGAAAAACAGGGCCCAAGACCTTGCCATCTACCAGGCCAAGCATCCGTCTTTTAAAAGGGCCTGTTTGGGTGAGACTGTGGAGCAGCCCGTAGAACATCCTACTCAAACCCATACCGGGCGCAAATCCGAATCAGATACCCCCTGCGGCCGGGGGTCCAGTTCAGGCCAAGACTCGCTTCCTCACCGCGATCCCATCGCTCCACTGCCCTTCTCTGGGTTCTCAAATTGAGTGCAGTGTGGAAAAATACAGAGACCAGACCGTCCGCTCTAGCTGTAGCACACGGACCAGACCGTCCCCTCTAGCTGTAGCACACGGACCAGACCGTCCGCTCTAGCTGTAGCACACGGACCAGACCGTCCGCTCTAGCTGTAGCACACGGACCAGACCGTCCGCTCTAGCTGTAGCACACGGACCAGACCGTCCGCTCTAGCTGTAGCACACGGACCAGACCGTCCGCTCTAGCTGTAGCACACGGACCAGACCGTCCGCTCTAGCTGTAGCACACGGACCAGACCGTCCGCTCTAGCTGTAGCACACGGACCAGACCGTCCGCTCTAGCTGTAGCACACGGACCAGACCGTACGCTCTAGCTGTAGCACACGGACCAGACCGTCCCCTCTAGCTGTAGCACACGGACCAGACCGTCCGCTCTAGCTGTAGCACACGGACCAGACCGTCCCCTCTAGCTGTAGCACACGGACCAGACCGTCCCCTCTAGCTGTAGCACACGGACCAGACCGTCCGCTCTAGCTGTAGCACACGGACCAGACCGTCCCCTCTAGCTGTAGCACACGGACCAGACCGTCCCCTCTAGCTGTAGCACACGGACCAGACCGTCCCCTCTAGCTGTAGCACACGGACCAGACCGTCCGCTCTAGCTGTAGCACACGGACCAGACCGTCCGCTCTAGCTGTAGCACACGGACCAGACCGTACGCTCTAGCTGTAGCACACGGACCAGACCGTCCGCTCTAGCTGTAGCACACGGACCAGACCGTCCGCTCTAGCTGTAGCACACGGACCAGACCGTCCGCTCTAGCTGTAGTACACGGACCAGACCGTCCCCTCTAGCTGTAGCACACGGACCAGACCGTCCGCTCTAGCTGTAGCACACGGACCAGACCGTCCGCTCTAGCTGTAGCACACGGACCAGACCGTACGCTCTAGCTGTAGCACACGGACCAGACCGTACGCTCTAGCTGTGGCCCTGCAGCATTCGACATATTCCTACCCTGGACGAATAACTTTCCTTTTAAGGGAGAGAGCCAACAGAAAAACCCTACTCTATCAATCAACCTTTATTTAAAAAGGTTCATACACCAGCTAATGAAATAAATAAGATCAGTAAAATAAAATTAAACCAGACCCGTAAAAACTGGTCTTTAAGCGCTCTTCTCAAATCCTACACAGGTATGACTTTTCCTATGACTTTTATTTCAGCTTTCCGCAAAACAAATGTCAATTTTTACCACCGTGTTATGGCAGTCAAAAAGCAGGACCACTTTATGTAATGTAGCTGTCCATTCTGCAGTCATATCTAGATGTTAACAAACGGTCAGTCGCGGTCTTAACGCGTTCCTGACAGCGGTGTGAACATGAGAACCCAGCAGGGAGAACACACACACATTGCAACGGAGAAGCCGTTTCACATAATAATTGTGTGCTGAAGCAAACCATAACACAGTAGAAACCGACCAGGGTCAGGCTTTTGAATTCACAGCAGCCACAAGACTCTAACCCTGCGGATTCCACAAGGGGCTCCATATCGATGCCTGCCAGCCCGACTCCTCCAGTTTCGGCTGGTTTCCTGCGGGCTGGACTGTGTCAGGCAGTGATCCAGCTCAGCACATGTTCTCCATGGTGACTGATCTGCATAGCTATTCCGCCTCTCACCAGCGGCACATGTTCTGCAGTGTGACCGACTGCCCGCACTGCCTCCCAGCCACCACCAGGTGGCAGCACCCGGTCGAGGGCAGGGCCGGCTGGAGAGGCAGCAGAGGGGACCGCTACTTTAACAGGTCTGAGGGACAGAGAGGGGGAGAGGGGGAGAGGGGGCTCCCAGCCCCAAAGGCAGGAGACTTACGGAGTGGACTCTGGATGAGTGTAACGGTGTGTAATTAGGTATTCGGCCCTGAAAACAGATGCTTACAGGAAAGATTATTTAGGAGCTAATTGCGATGTATTAGTGTAGTCCTAAATCAGGGGTGCACAACTCCGGTTCTGGAGGGGTCTGCAAGCTGGTTTTTGTTCCAACCAATTGCCTTAATTTATTTTTCTGACAGCTCTGTAAATGATGCTGGTTCACTCCTGTACTTGAGCACAGTAAAACCTTCAGGACACATTTGCAGTCTGCAGCTGTAGCCGGTGCATATAAGACATGTCTGATCAAGACGTTGTTTGGCTAATGAAATAATTAAGAGCAGAAGTTGGCAGGAAATGCTGAAGCGGACCGGCCCTTGCTGTGCACCCCTGTCCTAAATCTTTCAACATGGTCGCACAAGCACATGTCTCCTGCTTAGTCTAATCAACTGTACGTTGCTCTGGATAAGAGCGTCTGCCAAATGCCAATAACGTAATGTAATGACCCGGAAGCATAGAATGGCAATTGAAAATGCAGTGTTCAAGAACAATACGCAGGTCAAGTTCATGACCATCTGCAGTGCTGGAACTGCAGAGCTTTTCAATGTGAAAAAGATAAACTGGATCATATGAAGGATGTGGGTACTGAGTGGGTGGACATTCCAGGGAATTAATTCCCAGCTGGACAAACAACCGGCTCCTTTCGGAGGCCTGTTGTTCCTGAAGACAGCACAGACCCAGTGAGACGCAGGAATGGATGAAAGACACAGTTACGTCCGACTACTCCGACAGGAGCGGAGTGGATGACCTTGATAAGCTTGCAGAAACACACATCATGACAACAGCTTGCTGGTCTTTGGACACCTTCCTCAATACCATTGATGGGTCTCTGCATGGAATGCATGAGTCACAACTGACTGGACTGAGACGGAACCAAACGTCAGGAGAGGAGGATATTTCTGGAGCAGTTTGGCAAAGCTCTTGGTAGTTAATTTTGTTTTTGATATTCTCTCCTTGGCTGAAAATGTTCTCTTTCAGGACAAATTGCTAAGTTTGGCCCTAAAAGTTATTCAGCTGATTAACTTACAGTTAATTACACTAAACAGGGGACAAACACCGCTGGAGCAATATGGTGCTCAAGGGCCCAACAGCTGTGCGGATCTTATGGTTACACCGGGGATTGAACCGGCAACCTTGCTGGTACCAGTCATGTATTTTAGCCACTAGGCTACAGGCTGCCCCTATGTTCATTGTGGTTGTGCATCATGCAATGCAGAGCAATCCTGCAGAAGAGCAAGCGCGTTCCTGACCTGTCCAGGCTGTAGAGCGTGTGCGAGTTCTTCACCCGCGTCTCCACTCCAAACTCCTGCGCCATTTTGATGATGGCGCCATCCCGCTCCTTGCCGTACGGCTCGGAGTCGTACTCGAAGGTCAGGCGGGTGATGTTCCACTCCTGCAAACAGAGAAAAAAAAAGGCTTTATAGAGGAAATGCTAAAATGCCAAAAATAAAATTTGATCTGGTATGATACTGAGAAAAAATTTCAAAAATGACAAGCATGTCCATGACCATCTACAATCTGGCATGAGATACGCCTGTTTAAATTCAAATCACACTTTAAGCATTTTAGTTTGCGACTAAAACCATGTAGCCAATCAGCACTATTTTCGTTCATTGGCCAGAAACTAGTTCTCCAGCATCTCCTGCACAAAGTAGCCCACAGCCACAAAATGGATGTGCCTTAGCAAATTTCTGTGAAAGGTTCATCAGCTGACCCACGCCCCATGGCTAAGCTCTCCACAAAGTCTCACACATATCGATTCACACATTTTGATATGCCGTCAAGAGACACAGATGGACTAACCCATTTTTCATGTGCCATAACAAGGCCACAATGATAACATCATAAATGTACAGCACGCCCTCTCCCAGGCACAACATAACCAATGATACAAATGAATCTTTAAAAGGCCAACGATGAAAAACCACACCTTTAGTGACCACATTATAGCAACATTGTCACAGTTGGCATGAGAAATGTAACTTCCACCGACAGCTTGTTGTAGTGGAGGTAATTCGAAACACTTTTTACAGAAGACAACCTTACCGCACTGAACTTTCTTTGCCGAGCACAGAAACTTTTTTGATGTTCCAGAAAAAAAAAAGTTTCAGTTGGCTACAATTCAAGACGACGCGTATAGAAAACAAAATGAAATACATTTGGTGCAAAAGCTACGGAGGCTGTGACATCTTGTTTGTTTTTTTTTGTTTTTTTACTTCTCGTTGAAATTAAGCGCAGTCTCTTTGAATCTCACTTTGACACCTGTCAACTGCATTGGGGGAAGTAAAAAAAAAAAAAAAAAAAAAATGTTTGTGACATTTTATATCGCTGGGGAGGCCATGCCCACTCTCAATGTGATGGAAAAACACAGCGGAGTCAGATGCCTTCCGGGTACAGGAAGTCACAGGAAAAATGGAACAGATAGGAAGTGCCTTTAGTTTCCCTTTAAATTAATACTTCTATTCAAATCCATTCAAATGGCCAATTGAACACACAAAAAAATATTAGTTTTCCAAGAAAAACTGGCCCAACCAAAACACAATTTAAAGATGAAAGAACAGGGTACTGATGGCCTTTAACCAAGGGCAAAATGTTAGTTTGCCCATTACATTTTGGCACAGAAGTGTTTCTATAGCAATTAGCATTCTACACAAACCCGCTTCCACCATTGGCTACCGTTGTTATCATGGAAACGGGTGACATTCTAACCACAGTTGGAGTGCTGCAATGAAAACAAGTTGAGCATGAAAGAAACCGCAGGATTAATTAAATGTAAAAAATTATAAATGGTAAATGCCTGCATTCATACACACACACTCACACACCAACGACGATTGGCTGCCATGCAAGGCACCGACCAGCTCGTCAGGAGCATGTGGGGGTTAAGGCCCGGACACACCAAACCGACGGTCGGCCGCGGAGCGCCGACAAAGATCGTCTCGCGTCGATACGCGTCGTTAACGACGGCTCCAGGGGCTCCGACGCCGATTCAACATGTTGAATCGGCGTCGGAGCCCCCTCCAAAACACGCCGACACTCCGGAAAAACTCGGCCGACGGGGCGCCACCGACGTCCGACGCCCGACCGTCGGTTTGGTGTGTCCGGGCCTTTAGGTGTCTTGCTCAGGGACACTTCCACACACACGATTAGCCCCTGAGCTAATGTTGCCTCCACATTTCAAAATAAAAGATTCTGGTCATCATAGATCAATTCAAAATTCTGGAGCCAAAATGGCTACTGAGAATATGGAGTAGATTCCGGGGTCAAAGAACTAGAGGCAAATGCAGATAAATCCATAACTACAAGTGGCGTGTGGTTACTTAACAGGTGAATGTTAAGTGACTGCACGCTACACTGTGTTGGGGTTTGTGTCGCACAGCAGTAAAAAGGGTAAGGAAATAGTTAAGATCATTGCATTTTAATTCATTCTCATACTTTAGACCAGGGGTCGGCAACCCTGGTCCTGGAGAGCCGCAGGGTGTGCTGGCTTTCGTCTCCACCTTAAAATAAGCAACCGATTCAGACCCAAGAAATCAGGTGAGGTGAGTTAACTGCAATCAACGGCTTTCATTGATCAATTAATGCCAAGTAACAACAAAAGCCAGCACACCCTGCGGCTCTCCAGGACCAGGGTTGCCGACCCCTGCTTTAGACTGACAAACTGCACCACCACTAACTGACTTATCAAAGCAATCCTGCAGGCACAAGCTCCTAAGCTCAAACAAGCCAGCTCAAACAAGCGTTTACAACACTGAAAACTAGCACAAGCCCCGGATCTAGGCATTCCTAATGAGAAACGCGCGAAACTGACTGCCAAAATAACGAGAATGCATGCCAGCTATAAACCGACCAATAGCTACAGCACACAGGGTGAGGCCCAAAATGATTTGAGCCTCAGTCTAATCGATACATTTTTATTGTTATACTGCAATTAACAGAAAGAACAGATGACTGTCAGAAAGACAGTCCACCAACAAACCAGGTTTAGAAACAGGTCAGCATCTTATGACCCAAATTGGTTCACGTTACGTGTGGAGTGTGGACATATAGCAAGACAATGCAAAATCATTGACTTGGGTGGGGCTATGGCCCATTATGCACGTGGGTAGAGAGTATAGCAACACCATGCAAAGGAAGGGGCTTGCTCATCAGGACTTGCTTTAAATGTTCAAAGACTTGCAAACAGAGACATTAGAGGTGAGCAAGAAGAGGCTTTTCACACGCTGCAGTGTGCCTTTTCTCCAACATCACAGGGAAATCAGCTGCTCCCAGCACCTCGATTTCCACTCATTTTATTCCACAGATCTCATTAACGGTCCAGGTTAAAGGTCACCAGCAAAATGAAAGCTTACTAAACTGACAACTTTACAGCCGGATGGACCATCAGAGGCATCACACTTTCACATCATGTCGACAATCAAGGGGGACTGGAAGAGCATTTGCGCCACGGCACGACAGCGGCAAACTCCGATATCAATCACCTGATCCCGGGTGCGACCAATGAAACGAAGGCGAGCGTCTCAAACCGGACGGACGCAAAGGCGGACGGACGCAAGGCGACTCCGGGGGAGAAGCACGTGACACCACTTTGCAAGTGTGTTTGCAGACGGCGTTAATATGAAGCAGCTCAGCGCGGCTCAGCGCGGCCCGTGCGACGGCCCGTGCGACGGCCTGTGCGACAGCGTGCAGCCTCCCGTCCCAGCCTGTCACCACACCTGCCCATTTCACAAATTACTCACTTCTTCTGCGTAATAACGCATGTTAATTGGCGAAATGCACACCATTTTACTCATCTTCTTGAACTAATAATATAATGAGTATTATGAGAATAAAACATAATGTGTAATGTTACATTACATTACATTAAAAGGCATTTTTATCCAGAGCGTCACACAATGAAATGCAAATATAAAAATATGAATGTCAATGTTGAAGTTCCGCAAACAGTTTATATGTAATTACAAAATAACAGTACCAATGGTGTGGGGAGAACTAGACCAGCACAGGCCAGTTCACTGTCTGCCACCAGTTAAGCAGAACACCGCGACAAGCCCAGTGCAAGCCGGAACCTACCCCACCTTCTCAGCAGCCATTTTGGCTCCAGAATTTTCTGTGATGACAGGAATCTTTTATCCAGAAATATAGAGGCAACACCAGCTGAGGAGGTAATCGTGGTCGTGTGTGTCAAAGTGTCCTGAGCAAGACTATGTGAATGAGAGGCATCAATTGTAAAGCGGTTGGGATAAATGTGCGATATAAATGCAGTCTTGTACTGCAGAAAGGGGGCTCTAGTGATGAAGGAGATCAGAGATCTTCACGCAAGCTTGCCTCTGTGCCAGATATTGCCTGTGACACGGAGTCGGCAAGAATGAGTGAAGGAATGTGCTGGTATCACAAACGGGTTCCTCTGAAACGCCATTGAACTAATCACATTATCTACGTGCAGCACAAACAGCTGATACTGTTGCATGTGCAACCTCTAGCTCAGGGGTCATCAAATCAGTCCTCAAGTTCCACCCTCTCTTTACCTGCCAGCCAGGTGTGAAGACAATCTGGCCAATCAGTAGCACTAATTATTCAGCTAATTACCTGGCAGAAAAGAAAACCTGGGCTGGATTTAATGATGATGAACTAGCTGCTCATCATCTCATTCAGGCATTTGATTGGCTCTAGCCTGCCTGTAGAATGTCGGGTCATTTGTAGCATAGTCGCTTGACAAATTTATTGGAGTTCATGATGAGCTTTGGATATGGAACATAGCACAGATCTTATGCTTGTACGTAGTGCATCAGGCAATTCCAGAAAAGTGGTAGGCTAAGAGCAGCAGAATCGCAAGGTACCCACTAGGAGAACTGCTCTCCTTCACCTTCATTCCAAATTATCAATGTGCCGTCGTAGCGATACATTCACAGACATTAATTTCAACCATTCTGGGAACGATTTCATGCCCTACAGCCTAATACAAGGCATTAGTGATGCAAAGAACCAAGAGAACAGAACAACTTGCCACACAGAGTTAATCATCATCAAATCACAGCAGAACATTTCACACAAGAATAATTTTAATACATGAACAGGTGTTCAGCTAATATACGTACCATTTAAATGCCAAAATGATGACTACAGTGCAGTGACATCACTTCTGAACACATTAGAAGGCATTTCACAGCACATGCATGTACAGAACAGCAGACCACATAACTGGCTATGGTAGAAAACACTGCATTGTAAACACTGCTGCCTCAAGACGCCATGAAAGACAGTTTATTTAGTATATTACACAGATACTGACCTTAAACAGACGAGGAAACACATCGGCCGGTTGACCCCGTATGACAAAAAGCCTTGAATTTAGTTTCCTGAGGCTTGTGTCCAGGTCTTCCAGGGACTCCAATAGAAATCTAAAGAGTACAGATGATGCTTAGTAATACAACTTCGACATACAGCCACAGTAACAATTCTCCTTTTGGAAAACCTTTTAATAATGCACATACTGGGAGTAAAGGCAAGATGGCACATGCAATGTTGGCTCTTTCAGGTGGCTTTTGGTTACTATAATTTACAGTGCAAGACAAATATGCTGACCACATGAAGAATATTAGCTCCAGTTATGTCAATAGTCTATAATAGTGGAATTAGGGCTCAAAAACATTTTAATGTGCCCAAACGTGACAAGCAAATGCCTTTGTTCAAGTTACAGATCGTACAGATGAGCGTTTGACAGCACGTGAGTGCATGATGCAAGGTTCAACATTAGCTTGTATAACGTTACTGCTCTTAGAGACCGTCCATATCAGCATGACGCAGTTACGTGCGATAGCTGCTTTTAACGGTTTATATGCTAAAACATTTACCATCATGTAACGTTACTCTCGCTCCGTTTGCAGTCAGAACTGTTTAACCTTATTTTCTTATTATTTTCCACAATAACGTTAGCCTAGCCAACTTGGCTATATAAAGTTGTCCCATGTCACGTGTGACTTGTTTTTGCTCTTTATACAAGCTAGCTGGCTAAATTAGCGGTCGGTAGAAGTATATCAGTAACATAGTCATGTATTGCAAAAGTAAAAACAATCGTGTCGATCATACAAGCGAAATTAACCAACTAGAAATAAATTGACGTGTTAATCTGGAAAATAGTGTACCGGACATAGCCTAGCTAGCATTAACGTACAGCTTGGTGCATATGAAGTTATTGGGTGGGCGTGTGCTCGTTAGCTTGCAAGCTAGTCGCATGCTATGCTGTATTTAGCAATCTTACGCTAGTTGGCTAAGGTTGTCATATAAAGTTCGCTTAGCTACACAAAAGAGCACAATGTCAAATAGAATTCACGTTTAAAGTTACAACTAGCTGCCAACTAATGCACCGAATTAAAATATATTACTGGAGATTAATGAATAAATACTGGCGATTGAAGTAACGTATGCTAGCTAAACGAAAAGCAACTGTAGCTAGCTACATTTTGACGAATGTGCTGACCGATTGCAGTAAACTTGGCTAGATGTCGTTCTGAAAAAGATGACATGGCTAACTAACTTAACATATGTTACCCATTAACGGCCTGTATGATTAGCTTGAGAAAATATTTCATTCTTGCATCAATTTAGGAAAGAGACACCAAAATCAGACCTAACCAACTAAAGGGAAGGCAAAATTGAGTAGAGCCACACCATTGCAGTCACGTTGTCAGTAACGAGTCATAAAAAAAACTAACGCTAGGCTAGCTGGCTAGTTTGGTTAGTTCGATGTAGTGAACATTAGACATTAGCTAAATATACCACTATGTAACAACGCCGATGGCTCTTCGTAAAACGTACAGTAGTATAGCTGTAGGCCTAACATATATAACAAACCTCCATCTGTTGACTCCAACGTTGGCCGATCCAGCAAACCACGGATCTAAAATATAAACACAACGCACTGTATCCGCTCCATTCAACGCTTCTTGTAAAGCCGGATTATCATGGAGCCTCAGTCCTTTCCGAAACCAATGTATTGAATTCACGACCATGATTTTATTTGCGCCTTAGAAAACCGATATGTCTAAATAATTATGTCGAAAATGTTCCCATGTTTTTCAGCGAGAAATCACACATTCAACACTCGCCGTTTCTGCCTTACTGCCGTGATCAACTCGCTCCACAGGACATAATCGCTCTCTCCAGCGCAGCAGCCATTGGCTGCGGATTGACGCGCGTAAAGATAATGAGAAACACGCCCAGCTCTGTAACTATTGGTTACTCAGCACGTGTAGGCCAAGCCCCGTCACGTTTCTGTGGCGTGTTGTTGTCGAGGGAAACTCACGGACAGGACACGGGGAAATCGCAACTGAGGGAATCGCATAATCACCAATGTTGCATACACGATCTTTGTGGAACTAATTTTCATATATTACGTGTAATTTTTTTATCAGAGTTGTTAAAACCACACAGAGTATTAATACGTTACCAATGGAAAAGGTTTATAAGAATATTGTTTTCTTCAGTGAGTATTAAATATGCATTTCAAGAATAGCATATTTATCGTAGGCTAATGTAGGCTTATTCATGTCTGACTTTTTTCCAATCATGTCTGATTGGAAAAAAGGTTACTAGGCCTAAGTTATTAAAATATGACGTCATGGGGTTGAATAGCTCCTGTTTGTTCGTGCTTCGCGCCATAATGTTTTATATAAGTAGGGAGGACAACCGAAAAATGTATTTCCGGAAATCAACATGAATATTATGATTAAAATCTCAGTTTAACCTTAAATTAACGTGTTGTGGACAATAATTCTGCTTAGGTGGAATTTTAATGTGATGAAATGACTGTTTTTGTGGCTTTTAAGGGCTAATTTTACCAGCATTCCATCAATGTTAAATGCTGGACCCCGACGGCACCGAAAAACAGCCAGTAAACTGACCATTCCATTGTTTACATTTATGGAGCTCGAAAATGGTGACGCAACAATAGCTTTTACTGGTTTACTTCACGTGCTCATACATGGCAGTTGGTGGCAGTTCGAACTGTCAAAAGTGTGACTGTAGCCAGGTCAATATTTTCGCTGGATACTCCGTATGTCCAGCCTTAAAGTCCAAAGTCCCTGGTTACTTTTGAATAGTTTCAATGGATTTTGACAATAGACAAGTAAGCCTCCGATCATGTTAACGCTCTCGAGCGTGCGTCTACGTTTAAGTAGCAAATAACCGTGTTGTATCCTTCTAACGTAATTTACATAGCAACTGAACTGTAATTAAAGATAAATTAATGACGATTCAGAAATTTTCGGTGCCGTTGAACGTAATCGAATGCTTTTATTTATATCGTTCGAATGACCAAGTGCAGTTAAAAAGCAAATTGTATGGCTGTGCTTTTCGCGTATGCTAGCTACATCATGCTAACCTCGTACAGGAACCAGTAAAGGCTTAGAACACGCTAGCACTTAGTTTTTGTAAGTTTGATCACCTGACAAAGTGGACAAATGACGTTTTCTGTGAGAAATGTATTGGCGAACTCACGTGCACACACAGCGCAAAAAAAAGAAGCTGCACTTTGCCCTCCCTAATATAAGCCGAGGCCCTCCATCATTGTTTTATGGAAGTTAGTTTACTCTTCATGGTTACTCTTCATATCATAAGACACAGATGATGTAAAGCGTAAAATGTCTTGTAAAATGTTGTCTAATATATCTGCGTGTACAGTGTCCCTTCTTTGTAGGCGTACCATCAGCATAATCAGTAAAATGCGCCCTGGCGCCATCTAAAGGTACATTTATGCATTTCGGACGTTTATATGCTTCGCTGACTGGTGAAATGCCCTCTAAAACCTTCCAACCTGTTTGTTTGTTTGTTTGTTTATTTATTTATTTATTTATTTATTTATTTATTTATTTATTTATTTGGCAGACCAGGTCGATTATGCCTATTGGTAAAAAAGCAGAGAAAAAGCAAATTTCGTTACTTTCGAGTAATTACAGCCGGTACAGTTGCCGGAAATGGTGTGCTCGTTACACGCATCCACGGGTAGGCGTAATGTGTATAAATACTTTAAAGCGTTCCAGAAAATTACATATATTTTTGTTACCTTTTAAAAAGACATTATTATTATTATTATTATTATTATTATTATTATTATTATTATTATTTCATTTATTTCTTTTTACTATTTGTAGTTGAGAAAATGTGCACAAGCTGTCCTTTTTTAAATATTTTGATAGAAATGTTAAAAATAACCATGAACATTTTCTCCTTTGTTAGCCAAAACCATTCTCCAGAAGAAAATGTGACTACCGTCTGAATAACTGCTACTTTGAAACTGCACCTCCTACGCTGCTTCCATGGTACTCCTTTTGAATCTGCACCTCGTGCTATTTTGCTGGTATGCGTCTCTACTCCCTTCGGACATTTGACTTGTCTAGTAACATATTACCAGGAGTTTCAAAAGCATATCTTTTTTTATGGTAAAGATCGTGCATAAAGACTTGGACGGGTTTTCTCCTTTTAGTGCTTCTGACACATGCGATGGGACAGTGATCACTAAAACCTACCACACGCACAATTTTATTCTGGTTTGTTACATAGGATTAGGTGAATAAGAGTTGATTTAGAATAATCTTTCACATTAGGTCTAGCTGGTTCAGTGATTATCTACGTCAAATTAAGATCTGAACAAATTTCCTTACATTCGTCAGAAATATCACTTAACCAATGTAAGTTAAAATGTCCCAGGATACTAATTTCAATTTACGAAAGTAAATGAGCTAAGCTGCCAAGGGTGTCAGCGACAGCTGTTGGAGGCCTATTGTTGCTGCTGCCATTTTTAGGGTACAATAACCAGAGAATAATATGCAGTCGTATGAAACAATTTGGGCTCCCCTGGTCAAAAAGCCTTTTACAATGAATCTTGGTGAACAGAAGCAAACCAGAACTGTGAATGTTACACATGTGAGTTAAACATGAGACCTTTCTGCAAATTTTACAGCAAGATTGCTTGCTTTTAATTTTTACTGTTTATTCATGATAAACGGACTCGGTAGGGACTGTAGGATCGCTGGATACAGAGGATGAGAATGAGGAGGGATCTCACACATGCCTATATGCAAGGGGGTCAAAGAATATTCCTGAGCTAGGAACAATGGCAGAACATAGCATTCATAGCATTTACCCAGATCTGCGATTGAGTCGAATCCATAGCCAACTTGAAAGATTGTGGTACATTATACACTCTGCAACAGTAGTCAATGTTTGCTAGTATCTGGTCATTACATTCAACATGAGACACAAAGTCACTTAAGTACTGAGGGTTCTCTGTCCCTTTTTGGAGCATTATCGGGATTGTCAAACTCAATTTGAGACTGTTGAGTCTCCTTTGGACTCAGGTCAGTTTGCAAATTTCAAATAACACTATGATACTGAGAAAAATATTTTTCGACTACACCAAACAAAACTGTTAAAACTGACATTAGCGATCTCCTATACTTTTCAGCATATGGGACATGGCCAAATTGTCTCATCATCGAAGAAGACGGTATTCTTACAAAAAACGACGATAGCGACATCATACCAATGCAGCATCAGCTGGAAAAGCGCATACGTGCATTTTGTTTTAGGTTATGCTGTTGGTGTGATGGAATTAGCCAGTAAAATAACTGTCACTAATGCAATACTCACTGTACAAGCTGGGTTAGAAGCAGTTATGTAACTTCATATGTCAGCTGCTTTGCGGATCATCACTATTAGCCTACCATTTTGTATGACACCATTCCTTCAGCCAACTATTCAGCAATAATAGTCCACTGTATATTCACTATGTCTCAATCGAGGCAAGGACCAGAGACCATGACATTAATGTTTCGGTCCCGTAGGTTTTTAAATGTTAATTTAAGACTTGAGACTGGCGGAGGGCAAGATATTGTACCAGCATTTAAAATAACGGATCTTACTTTGTCCTATTTCACGAAGACAGATGAAACTTGTAATCCATCCATCCATCCATCCATTATCTGAACCCGCTTATCCTGAACAGGGTCGCAGGGGGGCTGGAGCCTATCCCAGCATACATTGGGCGAAAGGCAGGAAGACACCCTGGACGGGTCGCCAGTCCATCGCAGGGCACACACACCATTCACTCACACACTCATACCTACGGGAAATTTAGACTCTCCAATCAGCCTAGCATGCATGTCTTTGGACTGTGGGAGGAAACCGGAGTACCCGGAGGAAACCCACGCAGACACGGGGAGAACATGCAAACTCCGCACAGAGAGGCCCCGGCCGATGGGGATTCGAACCCAGGACCTCCTTGCTGTGAGGCGGCAGTGCTACCCACTGCACATCCGTGCCGCCGACCACTTGTAATCCAACGATTCAAATACATTTCCTACATGGCAATTAGGAATTCCGTGTTGTGACCAATTAAAAGCAGAGACCACTAACCATTTGTAGGAGAAAGTGATTTATTTTCAATTTCTAAAACTAAAAAAACCTTTCACATATCAAAATATATGAAATTAATTATCAGTATGTAATTCGCTTTTCACACACACACACATAGATTAAATGACAATTATTTGGTTTGCAATGCCATTCAAAAAGTATTCACCTGTGGTTTTCACTCACTATTAAAGCTTTCAAATGAGTTGTCTTTTACTATACTGTCCTTTGTGTATATTAGGCATAAGAAAATACTGTCGAAAACGGAAGTTAAGAATGTAACTATGATTCAATGAGTACCTGGAAGAGCATCATCCATCCATTATCTTAAGCCGCTTATCCTATACAGGGTCGCAGGGGGGCTGGAGCCGATCCCAGCATACATTGAGCGAAAGGCAGGAATACACCCTGGACAGGTCGCCAGTCCATCGCAGGGCACACACACCATTCACTCACACACTCATACCTATGGCCAATTTAGACTCTCCAATCAGCCTAACCTGCTTGTCTTTGGACTGTGGGAGGAAACCAGAGCACCCGGAGGAAACCCACGCAGACACGGGGAGAACATGCAAATTCCACACAGAGAGGCCCCGGCCGACGGGGATTTGAACCCAGGACCTCCTTGCTGTGAGGCGGCAGTGCTACCCACTGCACCATCCATGCCGCCTGGAAGAGCATCAGTATGGCTAAAAGTATGGACATCATCCGTACTCTGTGGACTCTGCTCTGTGCAGGTTGAGTAATGATACCAACAAAGTCACGTCAGTGACATGACCACGCAGGCTGGTGTGCCCACACGGAATGAAACCATCTGTCAGGTTAAGCTCAGCCTCTTGGAATCTTCTCGCCCAAAGATTCTGAGTGACGGGATGTAGCGACAGTCTTCAAGATACTCACAGAACCATGGTTACATTCGTAATTAGCAGCCAATGGGACAACTGCAGACCCTATCATGTGGCGGGATGCAACACTGACCTGATAAAACCCAGGGAAAATGCACAGCAATGACCAAGTTGCTGCTGCACAAATGTTATGCAGAGGATTGCCTCTCCACACTGCCCAAGATGTAGTAACAACACCTCTGGTGGCAGATCAGATTCTCTGCAATTTGCTCACTCTTCCTCTGCACTCTGAGGGCAGAATGCAGGAAACTACAGGCTGGTTGATATAAAAAGGAGACAGAGCTTTTGGTAAATAAATCAAAACACAAAACAGAGAGAGCATGTAGGCCCCTCACACACTTCGCCGTGGATATTGCCAAGAGAAATTCTGCTTTCGACAACTATTTAATGTTTCACCTATAGGTTCACATGGGGGCTTACACAAAGCCTCCAGAAACAAGGACAGATCCCAGGAGGGTGTCCAAGCAATTCTTGGGGGACATAACCGTCGGACCCCACGCTGGGATATAAGATGGTGAGACCCTATTGTCTGGCCATCAATGTGCACATGCTAAGTGCATACACCTTAAGGGTAGAAGCTGAGCATCCCGAATCCAGTAGGGACTGGAGAAAGTCTAATAGAACAGCAACAGGGCAAGATATCAGACCTTCTGCCCTGTCAGAGCACCAGCCTGTGAATAACTTCTAACGACAGGCGTATTGATGGGGCGCGAGCAGTTCCTAACATTTCAATGACTGCTGGGGCAAATTTATTTAACAAGGGATCGGGCCCCTCAGAGGCCACACCCAAAGCTGCAACAGTCCTGGGATATCCTGCTGCCAGGGCTCCCCTTCCAGGAGACCGATGGAAACCATAGTTTTGCTGGCCATCTGGGGAACACCAGGAGGACCCTGTGGTGACTGGGCCATCAGGCAGGTGTGCTATGATCAACGGAGTTGGTGAGAACGCATACAGAAGGCTGTCTGGCCATGGGTGGGCCAGGGAATGTATTCCTAGTGGGCGGTTTGTCTGGACTGTTTGTGCTGAGAACTGTTCTAAACCGTTGCAAACTAATTTCCACCACTTGCAGACGCAGGAATTCTCCCAGGGGTGGTTTCCAGCGTGACAAAAAAATCCTGAGTGGATGCGTGGGTGGAGAGCATGTCCATGTCATGGCTGTAGGGATCCCCCTCCTCAACCACACTGGAGGGGTTGGGAGAGGGGCAGGGGGCAGAGAGCTGTACTGGAGGGGTTGGGAGAGGGGCAGAGGGCTGCACTGGAGGGGTTGGGAGAGGGGGCAGAGAGCCCCACTGGAGGGGTTGGGAGAGGGGGCAGAGAGCCCCACTGGAGGGGTTGGGAGAGGGGGCAGAGGGCTATACTGGAGCAAAGGAATGCAAGTATGCCCTCAGCTGTTCACAAGGCAACTTGTGGAAAATCTCTTTCTCTCTTTAGCGGGAGATGTGCCTGCCACACCTGCGGTTTCTCTCACTTTAAGGGCAGTCTCTCAGGTGTAATACACCAAGACAAGCTGGACATCTGTCATGTCCATCTTCCACTTGTAGCTTACATCCAAATTCACAGAACTGCTTCTCTTCAGTGAAGCATCAAGCACACCAATTAGCACAGCCGTATAGCAGTCAGGAATTTGCAACACTCGGTTGCAGAAATCCTCCAAAACTAATTTTTCCAAATGCAGTTTAGAGAACGCACTGAACTACCGCACGGCAAGTTAGTCTATTTAAAACTAGCCGGGGTAGTTTTCAGTTCTAAGAAAGTACGCTAACTCTGTTGTGTTATGTGTCTGGCACGAGAGAACATGCTGAACAACCACAGACTGACTGGTGACACACAGTGGCATCAAGCTAATCCGGCTAGAACAAGTGAATGCTCACTGGGTTAGCCAAATAGCCAAGAGACAGCTAGTTAGCAATAGCTACATGTTGAATTATATTTTAATCAGTTTTTATTAATTTGAGAATGTCCATACCATTCCTTTGCCTCTTGGTCTGTGGTTGGTCCACATGAATTCATAAAAATATGAGATTAGTTGGAACAAATGTAAAGAGCCTATTCACTCACACTTATTCTACACACATATTGTATTGAAAAAATAAAACAGTTTGATTGAAAGACTACGGAGCTCCACCAGGCACCCTAGGTGGCAAAAAATATCCTAACATGGAAATTTGTATATTCGGTTTTGTAATCAGCACGTTTGGTTTTGTAATCTGTGTGTATGGTTTTGTAATAGGAGCTAGCCAGCATTGAATTAAACAGCTCACACACTGTAGTTTGTAGTTAAAGTAATGTTAAGCCCAAACAAGAAATTAAATGCAATGAATTCAGTGGAAGGACACAACGTACAATCTATTAAAACGGAATTGGTGTGTCGTCTTTCATTGTAATTATAAGATATACATCTACAGCCCATCCACTTGAAGGCACAACATGTTGTGTGTTCAGAGATACTCTTCTGCATACCATGGTTGTAACATGTGGCTATTTGAGCTACTGTTGCCTTCCTGTCAGCTTGAACCAGTCTGGCCATTCTCTACTGATCTTTCTCATTAACAAGCCATTTTCGCCCCAGAACTGCCAAAACTGGATGTTTTTAGTTATTCTGACCATTCTCTGTAAACTCTAGAGACTGTTGTGTGTGAAAATACCAGATCAGCAGTTTCTGACATACTCAAATCACCCCCTCTGGCACCAAAAATCCCATGGTCAAAGTCACTTAGATCCCTATTGGTCTGAACAAGAAGTGAACCTTTTGACCATGTCTGCATGTTTTTATGCATTGAATTGCTGCCACATGATTGGCTGATTAGATACATGCATCAATAAGCTGGTGTACAGGTCAACCTAATCAAGTGCCAACTAAGTGAATATAGACACCGTTTCATAAAAGTGATATGGCACCTGAGCCCGTGGTTGGGCTATTGGTGCGTTCCATTTGTACTGGGAAGTCGGAATTTCCGAGTTCCCAGTCGGACATTTCAACTGGAACGCCCCCTGAGGTGGGATTTCCGACTGGGAAAGTCGGAAGGACCGAGTAACCCCGAGTTAGAAATCCAAGATGGCTGCTCCGTGCGTCAACGGTTAATAAAATCTCTCGTAATGTATTATTTAGCACTTCTGTTTTGTTTTTGTGTAATTAAATAAGTGGTATACGTAGTACTGTCCAACGTCTATCTGTGGACATGTTACTACGGTGTTTGTATGTATAGAATACCATGTAATGTGGTGTTTTCAACTGGTATTGCTAACAATGGCTACAACGATAGCAACAATAGCACTGGAGGCGTCCATCTTGGTTATCCGAGTTGTTTACTGGAATGCGGTCAACTCGGGTGTGACGTCATTCCCAGCTCCGACTTCCGACTTCCGAGGTAAATGGAACGCGCCATATATCATGGCATGGCTAGGTGGTTTGGTTGGTTCTCTGCTTCATGCCTAACATGGCTCCTTAGCCATGGCAATAGTCATGATGATATAGGCTACCACGGGTTCTTGTATCCTACCATATCATTTTAATGTTTACCCGGTGA